>NC_052501.1:18757592-18933840 GCF_016617805.1 Bactrocera tryoni | reverse complement strand
CGTATACTTCGATTTCCAACATAAAGAAAGTCAGAAATTGTATAAAAGAAGGTGCGAATCATAACCGCACTACACAAGTCAAAAAAGGTGATAGGATGCGAAATATTATTACGTAAAATAAATTTCCGCATCCACATCAACCGAGTGGAAGACAATTTCTCACAAATACTGACGAAAGCAACCGAATACCAAGCTTTTTACGATTGCGCCGCAGCAATGCGCAACGAACTACTCACATTACAAATAACAAATTTAATATCCCGAAAGCAATGCAACCGAGTAATGAACATATTAAATTACTAAACTATTTATTTCTGTTGACTTGCACGAGGCAAAACCACCCATCCCGCGACGTTGATGCGAATATTGCGTTGATGAAAACACCGCAAATCGTCGGCGACAAAACGACAACAAATACAACTCGCAAGTGCTAGAGAACAGGAGCAGCAACTGGGGAAATAAGCGAGTCGGTAAGAGCTACGGAGGTGGAGCAAGAGCAATGCAAATCTAATTTGCAAACCAAGTGACAGAGAATGCCAGCTGCGAGGCGACATGAAAATGACAGCGGAAAACGCAATGAAATGCCGGTGTATTTGCACACCAGCGCACCAAATGCAAGCCGTTGTGTGTGTGAATGGGAATTGCTTTGGTGCGGTGAGTGCATTTTTGATGCTGGCTTTAGGTTTTTATACCCTGCACAAGGTAAATTAAGTAGGCCATGACATTTTTAAAACACGGAAATATGTATTGGAAACTGACTAAAATATATATTGTATATAATTATCATAATGATGAGCTGAGTTGGTTTAGCCATGTGAGTCTTACCATAAGTTTGACTGTATATAGATCCGAACCAGTCGCTCAGTTTTTAAGATATAGATCTGAAACTCAGCACACGTTATTTTCTTTCCAAGAAGTCGCTCATTTGTCAGAACTGTCAATATGGGACCACTAACGGGTATAGCTGCCATATAAACCGATCGATTAAAATCAAGTTCTTATATGAAAAACTTTTTCATTTCCAAAGATATCATCACAAAATTGAGCATAGAATATTTTCTAAAGGAAAGCTAGAATATCTGAAGAAATTATTCAGATCAGATCACTATAGCATATAGCTACCATACAAACTGAACGCTCACAAACAAGTTCTTGTACGGAAAACTTTTTAATTTGCTGAGATATCATCACAAAATTTAGCATAGGTTATTCTCCACAAGAAAGCTAGAATCTCTGAAGGAACTATTCAGATCGGATCACAAATGGATATAGCTGTCATATAAACTGATCGATTAAAATCTTGTCCTTATGTGGAAAACTTTTTCATTTGCGGAGATATTATGAGGAAATTTGGCACAGAATATTTTCCAAAAGAACGCTAGAATCTCTGAAGAAATTATTCAAATCGGATCACTATAGCATATAGCTGCCATACAAACTGATCGAATAAAAATTAAGTTCTTGTTGGAAAACTTTTTTATTTGCCGAAATATCTTCACTAATTTCAACATAAATTGTTTTCCAAACCAGCGCTACAAACTCCGACGAAATTACTCAGATTGGACTACTATAACATATAGCTGACATCCAAACTAAACAAACAAATTAAAATGAAAGTTTTTTTTATACCCTTTTATGCAATAAGAAATACAGCTGTGCAGGGTATTAAAGTCTCGTTGCAGCGGAAGTTAACGTTTTTCTTGCTTGTTGTTGTTTTTGTGTGCAAAAGAAGTGAGTTTCAGTTTCAAGTTGGCCGGAAGTGTGCTAGCTGGTGTTAAGGTGCGGCTTAAGTGGCATGCAACTCGAAATGCGTTATGCTGTGTGTGGCAATAAATTCACTAAACTGCTGGCGTGGCGCTGCTTGCATGGCGTAGCGGTAAAAGTTATGTGATAAACCGACAAGTGGCTATAAATGGCTTTAATAAAGCGGCAAGTGAGGAGTGCCAGCGTAGAAAGAGCGCTTGCAATAAGCGGCAGATAAAATCAGCAGATATAAAGAAAATGTATGCCAACGATTTCAAGCAGACGCCTGCATGTATGCAACGAAAATTTTACATAATACAAAAGGCACAGACACACACACACATGCAACACTTAACGCCAACGTTTATGTGCGCTTAAAGCATGAAAGCGGCCATTCTGCTTTTATTTGCCACAATTTACGCACAAATACATTAGCCGCCGGCATATTTTAGTGCGTCAACGAAATAACATTTAGCGCAATTGGCGCTCACTACTCAAATGCGCTCGCTGCGGAGGCAATATTAATTGACAAACATGCTAATGTCATTATTTATTGTGCAGCGCATTTCTTATTTGGCACACACACACACCATCAACCACGCTCTCTCTCTCCTTCTCTCTGCCGCTCACTGCTTCACTTTCTTTGTTGCTCTGCGCTTTGGGCGCCACTGTGGCTACGCATTGTCCTAAATACTGTTGTGTCTCTGCCTATTAGCACGCAGTGCCGGCTTATCCGTCCGTCCGTTCGTCCGCTGCAAGCTTTGACCATTTATACACTCGAGCGCCCGCTTCCTGTCGCTGCCTTACTTGCTGAAAGCAAAACCCTGCCAACGCAGCGCGGTTGGCCTTAATATGCCATTCAAATGCCTGCCGGCATATTACTCGCCAACACACATACACACTAACACATGCATACACACTGTCTCGTTGTATATTTTATTTCATTACTGGCATGAATTCGAGCGTACATGAGCGTCTTTTGTACTTAGTGAAATCCATCCGCCAGGCATAGCGGCGCGGAAGTGGCACAAATACATAACTACACACATACATATATGTAAACGCATACAAGTATATTTCCTCTACGGCATATCCTGCTTTCTGGCGCAATGTAATTTGTTGCCCGATTCTTTGCTTTTATTCATTTATTCACGGCATAATTTCACTTATTCGGCATTCACTTTTATTTATTTTTTCTTTTTTGTTTGGCTTATGTAACTTTTCTTTGCTTAAATATTTTCTTTGTTGTTTAGCTTCCTCTTTTTACGTGTTCTCAGCTGTTTGCGCTTTGTGTGTGCGCTTAAAAATTCGGTTAGCGTTTCTTTATGTTATTTGTTACCAATATGTAAACGTGCAACACTTGATGCGAAACGTGCTTTGTTAGTCAACGGCAAACACTCGCTGCGTGCGCACGCCTTTGGATAGGCTATAATTTTGAAGTCGCATATACGATGAATAAATGTGTTTGACAAGGCCGCACATAAATATGATGTCAAGCATAATAAAAAATGTTATTATTTATGTTATTTACTTAAATCAATAATAATTATATTGTATATGAGTTGGAAAATAGTTGTAAACGGCAATCGTTTTCTCTGTTTGAGCAAAAGTATGACCAATATTCACTAGGATTTACAATGATACCGGTAGCATCGCAAAACGCCATGAAGGTGGTCATCAAAAGGCTGCAACGTTACGTGAGATGGTTCCGAAAATGAAGAAGCGACTTGAGCGAAATCGACGACGTAGTGCCAATCAAATGGTTAAAGAACTGAAAATATTCGACCACAGCATCCGACGCATATTGAAAAATGAGCTCAAGGTCAAGCCTTACAAGTTCCAAAAGGCCCATGATCTCACACCGAAGCAGCAACAAGTATGACTTGAGAGAGCGAAGCAGTTACTTCGCTTGGCCGAAAACGGTCAAATTCCAAACATTGTGTTTTTTGACGAAAAAATTTTTCCAATTGAGCAATTCGTAAACTCTCAAAACGATAGGGTTTACTTAACCGACCGTTCATACGAGAATCTAAGTCATCGGTTGGCCACCAGGAGGCAGCACCCGCCACAAATAATGGTTTGGGCCGCTGTCACCGCAGATGGGCGCTCTCCAACTGTTTTCATTGAGCCTGGCGTCAAAGTAAATGCGAGATATTATTGGGAAACTATTCTGGAGACTGCTTTCAAGCCGTGGGCAAACACACATTTCGGTCGCAAACCATGGACGTTTCAACAAGACTCAGCACTGTCTCACAAAGCGCGAGTGAACCAAGAATGGCTGAAAAACAACGTTCCGAACTTCATTACGACCAGACAATGGCTCTCGAATTCACCAGATGCGAATCCAATTGGATTATTTTCTCTGTGTCATTTTGGAGGGCAAGGTCTGAAGTAAAAAATACACCAGTCTCGAGATGCTGAAGAAAGCCATTGTCCATGAGTTGGCCAAAATACCGACAAGTCACATTGGGGCAGCTTACGATTCGTTTTTTGACCGTCTCAAGGCCATAGTGAATTGCTTCTGAATTTATAATTATTTTCACACATTTTTTACTTTAAAATAAATAAAAATAATTTTCCAAACCGAATTTATGGCTTTTGGTTACAGTGTTGGACCCTGTACTTCAGTTGATGCCAATCAATGTCATTTTCATGCCAGTAATGGCTGGTTAAAAAACTTTCTTCCAAGAAATTCCCTTCATAATCTATATACTGGAGAAGAAGCAGCCTCAGCAGATGAAAATGCCGCAAGAGAGTTTAATAAAATATTCCAACAATCACGTTGGGATGTTATGAGGCTTACCAAATATTCAATGAAGGTGAGACGGGACTCTTTTCGAAAAATATTACTTTTCGAACTCATATGGCAAAGCTAGAAAAGTCTGCAAAAGGTTTTAAAGCAGTAAAAAAGAGTGTCACTTTATTGTTATGTACCAATGCATCAAGAGACCAAATGTTGAAGCCTCTTCTTTTTAGCAAAAATCCTAACCCCAGGGCATTTAATTGTCAGTTAGAATGTTTTCTTTTAAATACTGGTATGTATTCTAATTCGGTATCAACAAAACCAAGCTTCCACTCACAGCTCACTTTTCAAGGACTGGTTCTTAAATTATTTTATGCTTGAGGTGCGAGAGTATAAGCGTTCAAAACAACTACAAGTAGATTTCAAAGTTTTGCTGCTCATCGACAACGCTCCTGGTCAGCCAAAAATTGCTCATTAAAATGTGAAGTTAATGGTTCTTCCGCCGAATACAACATAATTAATTCAACCGTAGAATCAGGGGAACATTGCTGCATTCAAAAGTTATTATGTGAAGCATTTATACGTTTCAACACATAATAAACGAAATTGATACATTAACGGAATGTATGTAATATCTGCACAGAAAGCGTTTGATTTAAAGAACTTCCTAGAGCGCATTGCTTCCTCTGTAAGAGAAATTAGGAAAACCACTTTAAATAGGTACTGGAAAAGGCTGTGGGCGGATGTCGCGATAATGGAAACTGAAAATGAGACATTATCTACATATGCTTATATTTTCCAAGTTTCCCACATGATGAACTTTTCGAAAATGTTTCATTTCTGAAGAAGAGATTTTGCGAAATTTTGACGAAAACGATGGTAATGACACCGAATGAGGAAAGGATAGAACATTCTAGCGATGATGGTCTTAGTAAGACTTTGATCCAAAATGGGTTAAAAATGACGACGAAACTAGAAAATCATTTCCTGAACTTGGACTCAAACATAGAATGGTCTGCAAGATTTTAGCGCCAATTAAATGAAGCTATAGAAAGCTACCGTGAGCTATATGAAGAAGTAAAAGCAAAAAAAGCTTTTTTTTAATCATAAACATGAACTTTGAAATTTATTATTTTATTTTTATCATTCCCGGAATATTTTTTTGTTTTCATTCCTCACTGTACGAATAGATAGATTTACATATTAAATGAAATATATGTATTTTACTAGTTTGCCATTTTTCGCAAGGATTTTTTTTTTTAATTGATCTTAACACCGAGTTATATATGAAAATTTTATTTTTTTGTTTTTTTGGGTATATTACTGTCCCAGTTAACCGAGTTCAAGTGTGTAACTAAATTTTGAAACGTAACTGTCAAACAGTTAGCATCCAGCGAAAACTTCTTTGCTGGTTCTTTCCAGCCACAACACTTGACATATACTACAACCATCAACTGGAATTAAGTTTACTTAAAAATGGAAAAGGAATACAGATTTCGATCGGCTACCTCCACTATATGCTATAGTGGTCTGCCCTGAATAATTTTTTCAGATTTTCTAATCTACACCAAACTTCTTCAAGATGTCTTGTCAAAGAAATAAAACAAAAATTATGCCTTTCCTACAAGAACATAATTCTCTTAGGTTTAATGTCAGCTATATGCTACAGTGATCCCATATCAGTGGTTAACGTTCGGCTCCTTTGAGAGAGAAGGATATGTGCAGAATTGCATACCGATATTTCAAAAACTGAGAGAATCCTTCGCGGATATACAGACTGATGAACATAAAAACGAACATAACTAAATCGACTCAACTCTCCATATTGATTATTTGTATGTATAAATGTATATTTTGTAACGTCTCCGACGTTTCCTTCTTGGTATTACACTCTTCGTGACAAACTTAATATACCCTGTTCAGGATATAATATTATAATTTACTTATATGGTATTTATTGAAGGATTTGTACATCAAATTTTTAGCACTTCATGAAATAAACAACTCATAAATTCTGAAGAATTTAAGTATTTCATTTGAGCTTCACTAAACACTGCTTGGTCACTGTTATTAGCCTAATTCTTCGCCACTCCTTGTTTTTTCTTTTAAAGGGTATTGAATAAAATATACAAATCTACATCTACACAAAAATTCTAAGGAACATAAACCTAAGCCAGTGCTAATAGCAGATAAGCGCTCATAAAAAGTGAGATAAGTGCCTAGAATTTTATACGGTAAGAAAGCCTTAGAGCTTAACAGTAAAAGCTTTTGATTTTTCTCTGAACAGGACGAAAGAGTTACTGATAAAAAACTAAACTTTATAAAATATTCCTTGAAAAATATTGTATTGTGTAAATCAAACATTAAGATTTTACCCTATAAAATTCAATTATCAACAGAGAAACGAACAAGCTTTTAAATAAATAATTTCTTCGGCAGATTAAATCATGGGTTCAGTAAAAATAAATTAATTATTTCCCACAATAGGTGTACCCTTCATTTTACGCTGCGAGTATATGCCATTAGAAATATTATATGTGATTTTGTACCAAGACAAATTATTAGATAGTTTTGTGCTTACTTAACTACGCATTGTTTGAGCCCTAGTCGAAGATGGACTGCAGCAAAAAGAAAATGCGTCACAATTTCCTTCGATAAAGGTGAGGTGAAAAGGCATATATTTAAAGAAGGGTTTAAAATTCTTTTAATGTGCCAAGCAACAATGTTTAATTTCAGTTTCGTACATTCCGTTCTGATAATATCGCTGTCAAAAATGCATCAGGCACTGGAAGGCCAATTGCAAAAATGCTGGGAATCGTCGGGTACAACAGTCGTATGAACACTGTTTCGATTATGCAGAAGCAAAATAAATGTCATAAACGATCGGTTGGAACCATTCAAAGAAGGCTTTTATGCAATCATTTCCTAGTTCGGACTTGGCATCAAGTAATTACTGACTGCTCTTGGCTATGCCGAATGATTTTCTTACTGAGAAAATTTGACTGATGAAAAATTTGCGAAAATCGCCTATCCCTGTGATTTGGCAATAGGATCGAGAGTTTCTATGACAATGAAGAGCGCGATTTCACCTTCAAATAGCAATAATTTATTGAAACGAACGGTGCATATTTGACATAAATCGGATAATTCAAACTATGACAAATGAAGCTTTACATTTTATACAAAAATTAATTTTCAATTAGTAGGCTTTATATAAGAAAACCACTTACAAATGGCTTTTAGAAAAATTACTTCAACTACTCATTTTGCGATAAAACTAAACTGTTACCGTTACTCTCTTTTATACTCATGGATATTGTGGGACAAATTGAATATCAATATGTAAACATGCATCACCGTTAAATATAACTACTTTACTCTAGCATTGCTAAATTAATGGCGAATAACTCTTTGATATTCTTACTGGCAAGTAATCCCTAAGAAATCGGTTAACAGAAAACACAAAAAGACAGAAAAGCTGAAGACATAAATACAAGTATATATGGAAGACTTTGAGCAAAATAGACGGCCTAATTAATCAATATATTTGAGACTCTAGTAAACAAAATAAATAAAATAACACAAAAGTACATTTTGAAAAGGGAATTTGCGAAAGATTTCATTTTATTGTCACGAAACTGACCGAAAAATGCAAAGAGTAGTCGGAACTACTCAGCAAGAGCAGATGAGTTTCTTACTATGAGGAATTATTTGGAACTTGGTAAACAAAAAAAGTGAAGAAAGGGTGCTTTTCTTATACAAAATGCGTAAAACGGGTGATCCAAGTAGTGATACTTTTTTCAATATTAATATTAATATTGTAATAGTATTCAGTATTGTTTGGCATTTCATCATGGAAAGACATATGCCTGAACAACATTTACAAATCGTTCAACTATTACCATAGTTCACGTTCTGTAAGGAATGGCAAAAATTGGACTCAACGGATGGCTCATCTGAGACGTAGCCGCGTCCAACATTTAAAAGAGATAATCTTCAAAAAATAAATGCCAAAGAAGGTTCTTTCTAATAACTATAAACTTTCCCCATTAAATTTGAAATTTCTTTAAAGGTAGGGGACCTCGAAATGGATCACCCTATATAAAATGTGGAAAAATTAAATTGACAATATAAAGCCACTTGTTTCGACTTATGTAAAATGTATTTCAAAAATAATTATATATTTAGATGAAACTCGATCTTCAGGCACAAAATCTGACCACAGCTAATGTTAAGCATATCCAGGTCCAATTATGATGCACTACTTCATTTAAGGGACCTACTAGTCTACAAATTAAAAACAAAATTCATAATTCGCCAGTTTAGATACTCAAAAAATTTCTAAACGATTTTTTAAAATTGATATTATTTCCGAAGTTATTGTCTTTTAGTGTAGCTGCAACTGGACCGGTTTAGTACACGACTGTAACAATAAGCAACTGAAGGTAAAAATGTAAACCCATTTTTCACGAAAGTATTTACTGCTTTCGATGCAGGTATCACTACCCTACTAACCCTCCTCCTGCCCAACCGATGCGATGGACTCAATTCGCAAGCGGGCGGAATTGACCAAGTCATAAAAGAAAAAAGAGAGCTTTACGCGTTGCGATCTTAAGCTACTCAGCTACAGAAACAAACATTTCAAAAACCAAAATTAAGAATAAGGTTAAAGTAAGTTGATTATTTTTAAATTTTACTTGTTAAGGGTAATAAATAAATTTTAAAGGTAAGGAAGGAGTCTGTTAGATCAAATGTGCTGGAATTAGAATTGAAATCGTGACATATACGGCGGAATGCGTCGTTTAACTCAAAATTTGTTCTAGAAAATTGTTAAAGTAATGGTCTAAGCTGCCTGCTTGAGCGAACGGTGATGTTAAAATTAATATCAGATTACAGAGATGGACTATAGACTGACACATTCACGAGTTTTACAAGAAATATTATACTAAGCAGTTCTCTACGACTAACGAACGTAGGTAGATTTATAATCATTAAACGATTAGTATACCTAGAATACCAATGTAAATGATTTAAGGCAAGAGGTAAAATTCTTTTTGAATGGTCTCTAATTTTTCCGAATGAACTTGATAACTAGGTTTCCATATCACAGAAGCATACTCCAATAAACATAGAGCTCACCAAAGTTATAAAAAGAGTTTCCATAATAAGCGAATCTCTAAATTCCTTAGACCAACGTTTAACAAAAAAATAAGAACGGCTTTAAATTTAAAAACTATGGTAGTTGCATGAAGATTAAAACTGAGTCCGAGTTCCATAGTTACTTGCAGTTCAACAAAACTGCATACTTGCTCCAAACCAGAAGGTTTTTTCTTCTATCATAATTGCTTTACTAACCAAAAATCCAAGATTGCTTCATTTTTCAAATCACCACAAGGGTAGAAATCAAGGCGACGGAGACACAGGCTTTCTTCGCTCTGTACTTCAAGCACACATAGCTCAATGAAACAAAAAAAGTTACTCCAAAATCAAAAAGCTTCACAGAAATTTTTTCGCTTAACTGGAGCCTACAGAAGTAAGTTAAGAAAATGAGCCTCAAAATCTAGTTTTAGTAAGACCAAATACAATGGTGTATACAAATTATAAAAACTCAGCAAATATACCTGCGGTAGACTTATAAAACCTTCATTTTAAAATCGTCATTAAAGTTCTCTATACGCGTTCTTTTACCTTAAAAATCGATAGTTATAATTATATTTACATTTTTTCCTTATTAATTCGCACTTTAAATTTAACATTTAATCATTAAAATATCTGCAAAAAAATAAATCATCTACAAACACCACAACGGCACACCACAAAAAAGAAAAGCGCAGCGTTTATCATTTATTGCACAATTTCCTACTTTCAATTAAATGTAATTAAAAGTAAACATTATCATTCAACTCACCCAATTTGTCCTCTTTCCCTGCAACCGGTCGCAATGCCGTCAACCGGGCAACCAAAGTTCCACGCTGTTGAGGAGACGACCTCACACTTTACAAACGCAGCTGTGCAGGTGGCAACAGCGACAAGCCATTATAATAGCAAAAGTAGCAACAATAACAACAGTAGCGCTGATGACAGTCGGGTGCACGTCAAACGTGTCATAAGAATAATTTGACGCAAATTCATTGAATTGGAAAAAATCGTATGCTACGGCTAAGCCGTTTTTCTCAGAAACGCAAAAAAAAAAATCAAATAAAAATAATAACAAATAAAAAGTTATTGCAGGAGGAGATGCTAAGCCGAAGAAGGGGTTGTATAATAAATTTCATATAACATTTCCAAGAAATGCGCTGGGAATTGAGGTGTTTGGGGAAATTTGGAACATTTCAGCAGACATTTGTGGCAGCGAGTGGAAGTGAGTGAGGTGAAGTGGCAAGCTTAATTGCTGCGCAATAACGAGTTTTTGAATAGAGCACACATAGATACAATCTCGAAATTTTACTGTTATATAAATCTCGTTTGTTTGTTTAAAATAATTGAAAATGCATCTGAAAATATATATGTATGTATTTATATCAAATGCATATTTTCTAATAAATAGCCAGATTTTCGGTTTAAATATTAAGTATCAGGAGGACTTGTATAGCACATGATTAATGTTCGTTGCATTCTCCTTTCCATTCCTTTCCTTCCTGCTTTTCATTTATAATTTTCTTAGGCGCTTGCAACCAGCTAACATATTAGTGAAAATAAAACAATAAATATATAGTATATATATATGTATATATTTCATATCTATACAATATTTCGACTTGCTTATGAAATTATGGATTTTTGGATTTTCATCCGTAATAAATGATCACCATGTCGTATGAGTAACCTTAAAAGATTCATAAGCAGCCAATTAGTCGCAGCAATTACGTAGCTTAAATGCTCAGAATGTTCAGCAAGCGTACGCTGTGGCAATATAATAGCTGCCCTAATTGCGCAATGAAGTAGAATATTTATGCGCTCCAAGAAATACGCTGTAATTCGAACAACTTTGGTATATATTTAGGGGAGGCAGACAAGAGGTTCATTCAACAAATAAGTACATATGAAAACAAGACAAAATGTCAACTTTGGTTGCACCGAAGCTGTGATACTCTTCACATGTGCATTTCTTTGTATAAAAGGTTATAAGAAGATCTTGATTCTTGATCTTGATTCTGATCATTCAGTTTGTATGGCAGCTATATGTCGCTTGAACAGTTTGTACACCAAATTTTTGTGAAGATACATATATATTTCAATGAAAAAGTTCTCCCTACAAAGACGTGACTTTGATCGTTCAGTTTGTAAGGCAGCTATATGCCGTTGTGGTCCGATATCTACGGTTTCAAGAAATTAGCAGCTGCTTGAGGAGAAAAGCACGTTTGCGAAATTTTTGAACGATATCTCAAAAGCTAAGGGATATGCTCGTTTATATACAGACAGACAGACGATCATGCCTAAATTGATGCAGCTCATCATGTTGATCATTTATTTCCCCTAGAGGTTTTCTGCTGGGGTTACAAACTTCGTGGCAAACTTAACTTGTTCTGGGCATAAATGTGACTTTGCGAGATTTATCGGCTACAAAAGTTCTAATATTGATTTGGGTTTCCATTTTGAATTTATTGAAGTCATTGAGAAATTATTAATATGTTTCTAATTAGATTGGATATTTTGACTAACTCAAGCAACGCTGAGAAGTTGATAAATAGTTTTGTCAAAAGAAATAATACTATTTTATATAATTTTATAGAAAACAGAGTTCAACAAAGTATGAAGAGAACTGTGAATGCAAAAAAATGCAAGGAAAGTCATCAAATTTTAAAGTTTTACCGTTTCTTGTATTTAATTATTTCTTTTCAACTTCTCATGTGAATAATATCTGGCCGAAAAGATAGAAAAATATGATTTTCGCACGTTTAACTTCTTGTACTCTATTTTTAGGACCAATTATAGAACCGTAGTAGTGCGAGATTCACAGTTTATATCGTAGCAGCCTTCTTCACCACCAAAAATAAAAAAAAATCTAATCAGTGAACTCCTACAAATGAATATTAAATGAAATGAAAAAACGTCTTTCAAGTTTCTACTAAGCATTTGACCCAAATGGCAGAAGATCGTATATTAGCTGCGAGTACTTGCTGCCAAGTCCTGAAACTTCACATTAACAAATATAAAGTAGTAATTAAAGAATAAAATTATTCATGAGACTGTAATACGCCTTTAGTTTAGGGCAAAAATTACGAGCAATTTTCTCTACTTTTCAAATTAAAAAAGAATAACAATAAACTCGCTCCAAAATTTGTATGTTTGTTTGTATGTCTGCTATTATGTGCGTCATTTTCCCCCAAAAGGCGCCAATAGAAATTAGATCAAGAAAAAGTTAAATTGAATCAATGCTTTTCGAGTGCAAAGTAAATATAAGTTTAAGTAATCGAATAAAACGCAATTGGAGCAGTAGCAGCGCCGAGAGAGCGAGAGTGGGCAGAAGAAAATTTTAAGTACTTGAAAGGAAAAAGTTTGAAGCGCTTAATAGCGGAAAATTGCGCAGCATAGGCGCCTACTTTTACACACTACTGTTGTTAAGTCTACGCGCTGCTCTATAACGGCAATAGGTGCTGTTGACGCGAACGTTGCGGCTGTTACTGGCGACGCTTAACGTCTACACACAGATGACAGAGCATTTATTTTCTATTTTTGGTTGGTTTGTATTTTGTTTGCTTTATTTATTTGTCTTTTTTATTTTTATATTTTTATTTGTTTCTAATTTTATTATTATTATTATTATTATGATTATTATTTTTTTTTTATAATTTTATTTTTTCATTTTTCTATTTTTTTTTTATTTTATTTGTTTTGTTTTTGTATATTTTCTTAAAGCAAACCACCGTTAAGCGTCGCCACTTCCATAATACATATTAAATTACGTCGATTGACAGTCAAGTGTCTTTGACATCAAACACCAACAAAATGATAGCACGCGCTCATACGCTCGCAAACACAAATTACATTACAGTTTTGAGCGCACGCTGAAAATCTGATAAAAGTCGTTGTCCCTTGCGTATCGAAGGCATTTAGCGCAATAAAAGAGGACGCAACAACACAAATCAATGAGAAGTGTGTCAAGCGGCACATAAAAATTATGCGAATTGAGGCTATTGAGGCACAGAAGTTGTTGTTGTACACAAATAACTGTTATGCGCTTTATGCTTTTCAAAACTCACATTTTACCGCTTTAAAAATACACAAACAAATTGCAGTACTATTTCCTATACAATTTCTGACATTTATTTATTTTCACTTTAAAATTTTCCCAAACACAGTTAGCATTCAATTTGTTACGCAAAGAGTCCTTTGCCATTTGTTGTTATTTTTATTGCTTCTATTTTTCCACTATTGATTTCTATAAGCACACACAATTTCTACTATGAGTATCGTTTTCCTTTTCGCATTGCACACTTTTTAAACACGACGCTTTAATACACACACTTTTACACACTAACAAACATATACGAGAAGAGTTTAAAGCACAAATAAATTCATTTCTTTTACTTTCAACAAATTCGCTTCTAAGCTGGCTTTTTATCCGTTCCAAACAAGCGTCAACGACGAGCTCCTGCGACAAACTGAACTCAATACGCGGCACTAAATAACAGATGAACCTCAATACACGAGTATATGCTTGACACTCTGGCAATGACAGTGGACGCAGCGCAAGGCGAGTGGTATGCAAAACAACAACATAACTACCCCACATAACTCTGACAGTCGACAGTGTGTCTGTGTTTATTGTTGCTTTTTGTGTTTTGCAATTTGCTTTTCATTTTTCCATAACAACACCATTACACGAGTGAGCAACTGAGCGCCAACAAACAGCGCCAATGCATATACTCGTATCAGCGACACGAGTGCACGAAAGCAACAAACTCAAAAGCATAACAAAGCGCACAGCCACTGAAACTTGAATGGACATGAATTGTATACCTCAATGAGTGAGCGCAGCAAAGCAGTAACAACTCTGCCAACATTGAACATAACTACATGTGTTGTTGTATAGTGCTATGTAAAGTAGCATTGTGCTGGCTGCTCTCAGAATTTTCATTTTGACTTGCTCCACTTGTTTTGATTGTGTTTGCAGTTGCTTTTGCGCGCTCGTATTTCATTTGCTTTATGTTTTACAAAGCTATACTTGGAATCAGCCCTCGTAGTATTTTTGTGGACACGACAAGGTTTATGTAAACACTTTTTACTTGCCGGTCGGCTGTTTTTTGTTTACTTACACACGGTAAGGCCATGTGCATAGTGGAGTCAAATTGAGCAAATTGAGTTGATGTTAAAAAAAAATAATTAAAATGTTTTTAATCAATTTAGAATGTGCAATGAATTTTTTAAATATTTATCTTTGTAATGAATTTTGTTTTCATCTACTCCAACTTTAAAAACGTAAACTAAAACATATTCAACATCGTTTTAGAATGTTTAAATAAAATATATTGGAAAATTATTATTTAAGAAATATTTTTAATAACATATTTAACTTATAAAATGTAAAAGTCAAAAGTCTTCAATTTGTTTAAACATATTTTCATAAGAGGTTATCTATTTCGAAGTTTTCGCTTTTATTTTTTAAAGATTAACTCTTTAACATGTTGGGCGCAAATCCATTGAGTCCAATTTCAATGACTCGATCGAGCATTTCTACAGTGAACTGGCGAATGACTCACATGATGCTCCAAGGCTTGAATCGGATCGGGATTGTACATATAGACTTTATACTTTACATACATAGGTATGTATGTATTCCCACTGGTTTGATATCGCACGACCTCGGGGGGCTATCGACTGGGCGAAAACGTAAAATTATCTGCTCACAGAAGTGTTCTTTCAATAAATCCATTGATTGATGTGATGGGAGGGAAGTTCCGACGTCTTATTGAAACCAAATGTTGCCGAAAACACAAGCTTCAATTTCTGGCGTCATTTAGTCGATTATCATGGCTTGATAACATTCGCCATTGAGCATCGTTGTCCAGGGTGCAGTAAAGAGTTGAGTAGACTAGTGACGTAATTTGCCCGCTCCTCTGTTTCGCGATTTGGTTTTGGATAGTCGAAGACGCTACCTTTTCGCTTTCTTGCCTGGCAATCGCAGTCGACTTCGCCTGCAGAGCGCCGCTGCATTAGGGCATGCCATCATCGTGCTCCTTGGCATATTCCTCAAGCAGCACTTGCTCCTCTGGCGAGAGGGCATCAAGAAAGCTAAACTTCCATTTGGCTCCTGTACACCCCTTGCCTGCAGCGACGCTGATGTTCTTGCCCTTATCGTCGTCTATTGTCGTTCTTTGAGTGCGTTGCCTTGTTTTGCTCTTTTCGTTTGTTGTGGTTTGGTTTTTGTGATCGGTCATCTTTCTCTCATGGTGAGCTGTCGAGTCTACGTTTTTATAGGGGAACGTGAAGGTCCGCCACTCCAGGGTCTCAGGGATATTCCAAGCGAAGCCAGGTGCTTCTCCACTTGGTCCTTCCAACGGAGTGGAGGTTTTCCTCTTCCTCTGCTTTCCCCGGCGGGTACTGCTTCGAATACTTTCAGAGCTGGAGTGTTTTCGTCCATCCGGACAGCATGACCTAGCCAGCGTAGCCGCTGTCTTTTACTTCGCTGAACTATTTCAATGTCGTCGTATATCTCGTACAGCTCATCGTTTCATCGAATGCGATATTCGCCGTGGCCAACGTGCAAGGGACCATAAATCTTTCGCAGAACTTTTCTCTCGAAAACTCGTAACGTCGACTCATCGGTTGCTGTCATCGTCCAAGCCTCTGCACCATATAGCAGGACGGGAATTATGAGCGACTTATAGAGTTTGGCTTTTGTTCGTCGAGAGAGGACTTTACTTTTCAATTGCCTACTCAGTCCGAAGTAGCACCTGTTGGCTAGAGCAATCCTGCGTTGGATTTCCAGGCTGATATTTTTGTTGTTGGCCGAATTAACCTTCTGGCTGAAAATCATCCAATGAGCACGGGTGTCACATAACACCCTGAATTAGGAGGTGGTAGCTCTTGGTCGCCGCATGCAGCTACAGACAAACCGCAAGAGTAATACCATGCAGCATCGCTCATATTGTTTGGGAGATGCCGTGAATGCCTTGCAGCTAAGCCCATACAACACGACAAGGTGCCTACCATTCGCAAATGTGCCTAGCTCTTTCACAAACCCGACATAGAGCTCTTGAAATCAGGAACCAAATATTTAATGTATGTCCACTAAAAACATAATCGATGTAAGTAGTAATGGTTTGAGTGCAAAGATAAAACGAGATAGCAAGATTATAAAGGTTCTACGATAGCGCTTAAAAATAGAGCCCAGACTGGTAGTACCCCTAATTACCCAGCTACCAAAGTAATTTATTCCAATTATTGTTCGAAAAGCAAAACTTTAGAGAGTAAGACAACTGAAATATTTCTTGAGAGTATATTTGATTTCTTTACTATAAAATTAATTATTGTTACCATTAAATTTTTAGTACCAGACTTTAGCATTATACATAAGTATATCCGTAACAATTTCGTTGTCCTTTTTTGAAGCACAAGACGGAACATGTAATCGCAATTACAACTTTGATACAAAGTAACGAATGCAAACAGGAGAGTAAGCTTCAAAACACACAAAAAATTCTTACTGAAGGGCATGAGGAGCATGTAGGGCAAGATGGCCATAGTTTGCACTGTTTACGAATGTTACACATACATACATATGTATTTGAATACTTTGTTTACAATTGCTACAATGTAAAGATTTTACTTATTAATGTAAAGCGAGTGTAATGGTAATTGTAAGAAAAACACGTGTTCCCGGTAAAAACATACAACAAAGGTGTATATTAGATAAAAAGGTAAATAATAGTAGATAACGGTATATAATGGTATATAAAGGGCATATAAGATGTTAACATATGTGTTGACAGGCACGAGTGCGCAAAAGCACGAGAGCGCCAAAATACTGAGAGGAGAGAGCTAGTTGCTATGCATGTAAAGCGAGTTTTACGAGATAAAGAGAAAGAGAGAAAATCATGAATAGAGAGAAGAAACGTTATAAATAAGTAATTTAATTTATAAAATTAACTTATATTATAGAAAAAAAATTTAAAATTGTATAATATGAAATAAAAATAAAATTTATTTAAAAAAATTTATAACTGATATTTTTCTTCCTCTCACTCTCTCTCTCTCTCAAAAATGCTAATGTTAGACATACTCAAAAACCGCATATACACTCCAACTCATACCAAAACAGCCGCGCTCTGCGTTCATTTCTATTGATTTTCCTCTTGACCAAGTTTTGGATGAATTCGCGTTTTTTTCCTGTGCTCTCGTTCAATAAACTGTGTTAAATGTTTATCAATAGCTGTGTGTATAGGCATGTAGGGCAGTATTTGTTGGTGTAATAGGCGTGAATAATATATCTGTACATATGGCTTATGTATAATCCTACCCTATATACAGACTTATGATACATACAAACATATACCTTTGCTTCCTGCAGGACTCTCACTGCTGTTATCGCTCACTCACACCACCATTCGCCGCCGTGTCTGCGACTTGCCTTCGATTGAAGTTACATATTTGCTGTCAATTGAATAAAGTCATTAAAAATGTGAGGTATTTTCTTTGTATTGCCGCAGCTTAGGAAAAATAAAAATCCGAGGGCAAATTGCCTAATGTAATGTGAAAAGAAAAATGCCATGAAAGCTTATCGGCAATGTCATAGTCATGTCCTAGTTCACACCCCCCATGGAGTGTGAGGAGGCGTAGACCAATGCTTATATTAAAAGTCAGTAAATTGTAAACGCCGACATTGTTATTATGTCAGCGGCTAAGCAGCACACACTAGTGTCTAGTTATACATACACATGTATGTATGTGTTTGTGTGTTAAGTATTCGCACTCTTGAAGTTGAATGACATCGCAAAGTGGGTGCTTGCGCCGCTACTTATGCTGCCTGTGAGTAGCTGTGTACTTTTGGACGTTTTGTTTCTATTTATTTGCGTTTTGTTGTTGTTGTTCTTTGCTTTTCGCCACTTAATTTCCTTTTTCGGCACTTTTGTAACGAGTGTGTATTTGTGCGCTTATATTATATAATATTTATGCGCCGCGCGCTTGTGTTGGACCAACAAACAGCTGTTTCGCCTTTTACTTTGTGTTTTCATAATTTTTCGAGCGCCCTTACAATTTTTGTTATTGTAATTAGTTTGTATAAACGCAGAAATGCTTATATTAAAAGGCAGCTGCTAATAATGAATTCATAACGTAGCTGTTGTTGCTGTTTTTGTTTTTCGGCGAAATCTTTCTTTCTAATTGGTAGTGTGCAGTGGTCGACTAAGCAGCTACAGTTATTTTTGGAACGCTTTTGAAGTTACATAGTAGAAAATCATGAAGGGCTTAATGACATCTGAAGGAAGGGCAATTAGAAGTTCGCAGTATAAATTATGGAGAATTAACTTGGCGCAATCTAACAGAACTTTTCTTACTTAATTAAGCTTAAGTTAACTTGACTTAACATAACTTAACAAAGCACAAATTAACTTTACTTGAACTAACTTACCTTAACATAACTTAACTTCAATAAATTTAAGTTAACACCAAATTTAACTTGAATTTACTTAACTTAACTTAACCTAACTTAAATTAACTTAACATCAATAAATTTAACTCAACTTATCTTGAATTTACTTAACACCAAATTTAACTTGAATTTACTAAACTTAACTTAAT
Source organism: Bactrocera tryoni (assembly GCF_016617805.1). Classification (NCBI taxonomy): domain Eukaryota; kingdom Metazoa; phylum Arthropoda; class Insecta; order Diptera; family Tephritidae; genus Bactrocera; species Bactrocera tryoni. Next base: position 18,914,612 of record NC_052501.1, on the reverse strand, counting down.
CTAACTTAAATTAACATAGCACAACTTAACTTCACTAAACTTAACTCAACTTATATTGAATTAACTCAGCACTTAACTAACCTTAACTTGAGTTTACTTAATTTAACTTAACTTATCCGAACTTAAATTAACAAAGCACAAATTAGCTTTACTTGAACTAACTTAACTCAACATAACTTAACTTCAATAAATTTAAGTTAACACCAAATCTAACTTGAATTTACTTAACTTAACCTAACTTAAATAACCTTAACTTCAATAAATTTAACTCAACTTATCTAGAATTTACTTAACACCAAATTTAACTTGAATTTACTTAACTTAACTTAACCTAACTTAAATTAACATAGCACAACTAAACTTCAATAAATTTAACTCAACTTATGTATAAGGAATTAACTTAGCATAGCTTAACTTACCTAACCTTAACATGAGTTTACTTAATTTAACTTAACTTAACCTAACTTAACTTAAGATAGCAAAACTTAACCCAATTTAACTTAGTATAACTTAACTTATCATAACTTAACTTGAATTTACTTAACTTAACTTAACTTAACTTAACTTAACTTAATTTAACTTAACTTTACTAAACACAACTTAACTTGACTAAATTTTATTCAACTATTATATAACTTAACTTAACATAACTTAACTTGAATGTACTTAACTTAACTTAACTTAATTTTACTTAACTTTACGAAACATAATTTAACTTCACTAAATTTTATTCAACTTAACACTTAGCTAAAATTAACTTGAACTTACTTAACTTAACCCAACTTAATGTAACATAGCATAACTTAGCTTAACTTAATCAACTTTACATAACGGAACTTAACATTGAACTTGATTTATTGAATGCATATTGCGCACTCCTACTAAATAAAAAATTTAACTTCAAGGTTCGACTTTGAAAAATAACTAAATGAGCGTTAAGCCTTAAAAATTACATTATTTATATTATATAATAATATTATTACTTCACACATTTTTGGTTTGTGGTGTAAAACCTATTTTTAGTGCTCAATATTAAAATAAATAACCTTCCTTTACTTAATTGTATCCAAGTTTTCTTGAATACCGTGAATATCGTTATGGGTGCACCCTTGCGTATGATAAGTATTAATTAGGCTTAATAAGTTACTCATACGACATGCCGAATTATATGGGGAAATATGTATAGTATAATAGTTAGTAATATAATAGCAAATATATATTAGTAAGGACAACAAACAAGTACCTTTTGATAAATAGTAAATGAAGATAAAATTACATTTTACATTTAGTTAAGCCAAACTAGGCAAAAAATATTGTATTTATATAAAATTTGTATCAAATTATTTATAGTTTTTGACACAGTCTAAGCATATATGTATGTATATTTATTTAGTAGTTCCATATTTTTTATATCAATTTTTTTATGAAATGTATAATGCTATTTCAGTATATGAAGTACAATTTCGAATAGCGCATAGCATACATTTAGGAGCTCAGAAATTTAATTTATTTTACTATGATCAAATAGGTCAAGGCAACTTGTGTCAACAGCATTTAGCGAAACACCAATAAGTATAATAACAGTGTCAAGCAAAAAAGTCACCCAAACATACACACATATGTGTATGTACAAATATATGCAGAATAAATAAAAAACATAAAAAACTTTAATTATATCCGCTTCAATGAACTTACAAAATCATTTAAAGGACATACACAGATTAAAGAAAAGAAAAAAATCTAAATGCAAACATAAAAGAATTGCTAATGATATGCTCGTCAAAGATTTTGAATAATTTTATATTTCATTTTTTTGTACTCATTTGAAAACATTACTAATATGAGGTTAAGCTAAATTCACTTGATTGTAGAATTACGAATTTAATTGCACTTTACACACAGTGTTTGTACTTTCCACAAATCGGCCCTTAATTTGTGAGCATTTACTATCAAATCAGCTATAAGTTTTACAATTTCGGTAACAGATTTGATAACAACTATTTCACTTTTAATAAGCAGTTGAAATATAGTTTTTTTTACTTATGAACTAGTTATATAATTTCAAGATTCATTCATAAGCATAGACTTTAACAACGAAAATTGAAAAAATCTTATAAAATTGTGTAATACTAGTTGACAACTGCCATAAATATAGTCGTGCCTTATGTACACATTTTGATTAGTAATTCTTAGTTATTAAATTTCATTTATTACAATTGGATATATATATTTCAAAAACAAAAACATTAACTGAAGATTATATTTTCCAAAACAATTCACTTGACCTAGCCCACGAAACAGAAAAAATTATTAAAAACGTTTAAAAATAGAAATGATTTCTCCAACAAATGTAAATGCAAGTAAAAAACGTTAAATGTGTCCCTAAGCTATAACATCCTATACAACTCATTTCTTATCGTATAAAAGATTGTACAAAATTCTTATTTTCATTAGTGGTCCGAACTGATAAATTTGGTTGGAGATTGCAGCGCTGCTTTGCATAATTACTCATGCAGAATTTTGTGAAGTTAATTTCTCAAATAAAAAAGTTTTCCATACAAGCACTTGAAATTGATCGATCAGTTTGTATGGCAGCTTTCTTCTATAGTAGTCCGATGTGAGCAATTTGCTCGGAGATTATAGGCTTGACTTGACTTAACTTGAATTTAATCATATATAGTATAAGTATATATGCATACATACACTTTATTGGGTCTCTGGCGATTTCTTCTGGCTGTTACAAACTGCGTGGCAAACCGTTCAGGGTATAAAAATAACTAAAATATAATTGACAATATTTACAATAACAAATATATGTATATGCTTTGGATTTATAAATTATTAGGCGCAAAATATTGTGTTATGGCAAAAATTAATATAATGATAATCTTAGATTAATAATAATTAATTATAAATAAACATAGCCTACTATAGATACATATATTAGAGGGAACCACCGAAAGTAGTTTTGGATTTAACACGTATTCAACAGTTTTTTAATAATTAACACTCAGAGTAATATGTAAGACAAATACAAACTGACAATAACTGGTCTCCAAAATCTCTCTCAAAATAAAATAGTATATAAATCGCGCTTAGTACCATTACTCACTGCAAATCAAGAGTTTATACTTTCTATATATGACTAACACAAATATGTTGCATGCCCTGTTAGAAAACTTGATGGCTTCAAATTCCACATTATTCTAGGTGCAAAACTATAAAGCAGACCAAAAGAATGTTATTTTTATATTATTTTAAAATATAGACAGGAAGTAGGGTAATTTAAGCTCGGGTATGCTCGAACATATTATTAGAAAGGAGCAAAGACTTATTAATGTTTTATATATGTATGTCATAGCTCAACTTGGCTTCTTCAAAATTATTTATAAAATCAGCCAAGTGTTCGAGTACTCAAATAAGATATTTCTGATACGCTACCATGCATCAACTTGTTTGTGGAATACGGTCAGATGAAAGCATGCTCGGCAATTGGAAATTAAGTGTGCTCTTTACCACATCCTCCGCCAAGTACCCTGGGATAAGCCTCATCAATATCGCATATAAGGCACTATCGAGCGTATTGTGATACGAAAAGGTGTAGATTCTATGTCGCGATATCTGAATTTGGTATCCCCCCAAAACTAATACGGCTCTGTAAATTAACTTTGAGCAATACCAAAAGCTCCGTCAAGACCGGGAAGTACCTCTCCGAGCCGGTAGATACCAAAAGAGGTTTCAGACAAGGCGGCTCCCATTCGTGCAACTTCTTCAATCTATCGCTGGTGTAAATTATTCGAGCAGCAGAGCTTAATCGAGCAGATATAATCGTATATAAGAATGTACAACTGCTGACGTACGCCGATGACACCAATATCATGGCCAATGCACAGTTACTTCTGCTAGCTCTAGGTTGGATATTACAAAATAACATTTTATTGTAGGACTCGTGGACCGTAGAACCCCGCTTGGACAGATGTCACATGTTCGGAGAAAAATGGTGGAGATGTAGCAATTGGAGGCCTCCTTCTAGAGCATGGACGCCAAAAAAGCGCACTCATACCGTCAGTTGATGGAGCAAGCATGGGAAGATGCGAAACTGAAAGTGGTGGACAGCAATATTCCATCGGTACCCAAGTGAAGGTACTCATACCTAGCGGTGGTGAAGTTGAATACTACACTACGGCTACCACAATGACTGAAACCGAACGCGCCGACTAACGACTAGAAGGTAAAATACATATATAAATGAAGATGGAGATCAAAACAACATCCTCCAGATAAATAAGGAGGTAGACAACATTCTTTATGTGAGGTTCGGGAAGATGACATGATGCGTTGGAAGATATACACAGTTTTGACAAAAGATTTACCTACTTTTTAGATTAAATATCAGTTAAAGGCACTGAAGTCCTCATATTTGCTATCTGAAGGGTTTTAAAGTCGATTTGTGCAAAATTTTTTTCCAACGTCTTCATTGGTTTTTTGTGTGCGTGTGCTCTTCAAGAAACCTTGAAAGTTTCTGCCGAATTGACAGTTCTTCGGTTCTGAAAATACTCGATTCAGGCTTTACATTTTAAAATCGTTTGATCTAAAAATAAAATGGTTAGATAAAATGTTGTAAGACTTTTCATAACACGTACAAATGAGCAAAAATCAAGTTTTTCCTACTGGGATGCTCGTGGTACTCTTGTTCAACTACCAACCGTTGTTTAACTGTTGGACGGTATAGATTCGTTTTGACATTTTAGTTACGATTAAAACCAGCTCCAACTCAAATCAACACACATATTTATGTATCTAGGCGGCAAGCAGCGAAACCAAAGTCCAAACTTACATACATACATACTCATACACATATGCGTGATCACATATCATAGTTAGTAACTACTCAACTTAGCAGCTTACAGCTCTGTTTGCCGTTGGAGCGCCTTCTCACTTCACCGGCTTCGTCGACCAATTCAAGCTTGTGGAGTAGCGCGTTGTGTCGCTTTCTTTCATTTCTCTTTACTTCTTCTCTAACTGTTTTCGCATGGCTCTTTACATATATTTACACGCTCTCAATTGATCATTTTAAACTCAGGTGAAATTTTCGACTTCAAGTATCTTTTAGTTTACTAACTTTTCGACAGTTTGGCGGTGGTGTGCGCAAATTCAGCCCACTAAGTGGATCTTCAACAAAATTATTGAAATGTTTAGTTATAATTTTGAACTCAGTGAAGCTTAAGTTAGTGTAGTGCAGCATTTATTTGGTCAAAAATGTGTAGTGAAGCGAGCTGGAAGCACGAAAAGGTGAGAGCCAAACGATTAAAGTGGCGAAAGGTGCATGTGACATAAGTGCTGTTATGATGTGGAGTTGTATATACACATATTTATTATTATGTGTCAACTAAGTGATCGAATGCTATTACAAATTTTTTGAAGTGCAGAAACAATTCTGATTTACCCGATTCATGAAGTTGAGTGTCAAAATTAAAAAAAAAATATATATAAAACGACTAAAAAAGATATCCAAAATCTCTGGTTGTTTTCTACTAGTATGCTTACCTACATTATGGATTGATTTTAATTAAGTAGCCCGAGTTGTTCTTCGTCATCGCGAGCATAAATGTGTTGTGAAAGCAATCAAACAGTGTCTGCAAATGCTCTTTGGAAAGAAAGATTTAGTCCCATAAAGAAAATTAATAGAAGAAATATTTTTTTTTATATTGTAGCAACCTATTTCTACAGTGTATGATAGCTTTGTTGATCTTGAACTGATCGAGTAAGGTATCGAAGTATAAATGTACATACAATATACATATATAAATGATCGGACTGACGAGGCGAGTTGAGTGACTGGGCGTTTGTCTTTCATGAAATAAATGTTTAAATAAATAAAAAAATCAAACCGCGAAAGCTAACTCACTCTATCAAACTTGCTGGGAAGAAATCACATAATAAAACTCAACCTTTTTCCAACATTTTTTTCTCATATAAATTTAAATATTTTATTAGAGTTTTTTATTGTTATAAACATATAACATTAACAAAAAAATTCTGAAATTAAAAAAAATTTAAATCGGCCATTGCGACGCCATTTCCGCTGACCCCTCGAAAAAAAGTTGCTACAGCGTTGGCAGGAATATTCCTTACAGGATCATCCAAAGTGAAAAATACGTGTTTTAGTTAAAACCTTAACTTAGAAGGTGGACGAAATAAAAAAACTGAAAATTGGATTTTCGGCAAATATTTTTACAAAAAAATGAAATGAAAATATCGGTGAAGAATTCGACGAAAATTTTATTTAAATAGTTGTAATCGAAAAAAAAATCCTTCGTCAATGGCTTTAAGAATTGTATCTCAAAGACCTGTATAAAATTACATAAAGTTCGGTTGAGTAGTTCTCAAGAAATCTTACCAGCTGACTTCAAAGACACAGTTTCGAGAAAAACGCGTTTAAAGACGGCGCAATTAGCCCAGCTAGCCTCGAGCGCACAAGTTATCAAGGCTCTATCTCCGAAACTATTACTTGGATCAACTTGAAAAATTAGCACATATCCTAGAAGTGTTGTAGAATTTAAGCAGACAATAAAAAATTTGATTTTTTGAAACTCGTAAACCCATGTAACCCCTTAATGAAATTCAAGAGCAATCTATTTCCTAGAACAGTGTAGTATCTTTGCCTAATATGGAAGAAATTTGATTTTATGCCAATCTGTGAGATTTCTTAATGAAATTCAGAAATCATATATTTCTGGTAATAATATGACGTAATATCAAAATTGTATAAAATCGGGTAAAAATATTCACCAGCAATATCTAAGTGTTTTAAACTTTATACCGTTCGTATCGGAAAGTATAATATTGGGTATCTTATAGTTTAATGCCAAAAATGTACGATATCGATCCTCGAATTAATATCAGATAAGAGAGATGGGCTTTAGACTGACTGACTAATAAATGCAAATGATTTAAGGCAAAAAGTAAAAATTGTATTTGAACGAACTCTAACTTATCCTAATGAACCTGGTAACTATGGTTACAAACCACAGATGCATACTCTAATATAGACCTCACCAGAGATGTAAAAAAAATGTTTGTGGTAAGCGGATCTCTAAATTCTTTAGACCAACTTTTAACAAAACTAAGAACGCCTTTAGCTTTAAAATCCTTGGAAGATGCGTGAAGATTAAAATTGAGTTTGGGCTACATAGTTACTCCCAAATCAACAAAACTGCATACTTGCTCCAACCTAAAGTTTTGTATTGCGTATGAGGTAGGGTCTACAGATCTACGTGAAAAGCACATCGTTTTAGATTTTTTAAGGTTCAATGGCACGTCATTTCTATCACACCAAGAAACTAGGTTGTTTAAGTGTTTGCAACTCACATCTTTCGCTGTTTGAAGTATACGTTTTAAAAAGTTTTACATCGTCAGCATATAATAAAACTATTGAATACTTAACAACAGATGATATATCATTAAAAAATAACAAGAACAGAATTGGACCAAGAGGGCTACCTTGAGGAACGCCTGAAGGAACATTGATTATGTCAGAAAAAGTATCGTTAAATATGACTTGTTGAATTCTATTACTAAGATAAGAAACAACCCATTTTAGAAATATTGATTGAAAACCAAGAAGATCAAGTTTATTCGAAAGAATTGAACGGTTTACTTTATCAAAAGCTTTACTAAAATCTGTGTTTATAACATCAGTATTCTTATTCTCCCTAAAGCCTGTTGATACATGTGATACAAATTCAAGGAAATTAGTTATTGTAGATCTCCCTTTTCGAAAACCGTGCTGAGAACAAGAAATTAATGGAGAGATTCGGAAAGTTATGTTGTGTGTTATGATTGCTTCAAAAAGTTTAGGTATTGCAGACAACTCTACTATTCCCCCATAGTTTTCAATAGATGACCTAAATCCACTCTTATGTAAAGGAATTATAAATGAATTTTTCCATATGGATGGAAATAAGCCTTGCATAAGAGATGAATTAAATAGTTTTGTTACTGGTTGGTATATATATTTGGCACTTTTCTTAAGAAAGCATGAGGGAATCATATCTGGGCCATAATTATATGATTGTTCTAACATATTTAACAGATGTAAGACGTCTGCTTCGGAAATGGTAGTTGCATTAATGACAGAAATCGGACATAATTGGACCTAAAGATTTCAATAGAAAATTTTGCAACACCTGAAACTATCTTCACGCCTTTAATGCCTTCAAATTGCGAAAGTATGACGCCCGAACTTAGCTATTATTTACTAGTTTATACTATGGAGGGCACATAATTTTATGATCTACAATTTTCCTTGAAAGTAATTTATGAATTCAATTTACCGTTTCGCTGAAAATCATTAAACAAAATTTTGACCTCTGACCTCATCTAGTTTTTATATTCACACACTTTTTGCAATAATTAGCCTCACTTTTTTTTATACATTAATTTCCAATTCAGCGTAAGTTAAAGATTCTTAAACACGAAAAGTACTTAATTCACTATAATTATGCAATTTCACCATTATTTACTTTTATCGCACTTTTTGCATGTCATTCGAGCACATACATATTTACATGTGTAGCTGCATACTACTTGGTGGTCATTCACTTGAGGAAGATTTAATTACATACACATATTTATATGCTATACGCATTAGGTGAGAACTTTTTCCGCGAATCATCGCTGTTAATAAGAATATGCTTATAATGAAATATATAAATGGTTATGCAAACACTATTCTAAGTAAAATAAATAGTTACTAAACATGCGCAGATGTGTCAAAATTCTCGTTAGCACTCGACAAATAGAGTTCAAACAAATTTTTATATCCGCCACAGTTTTGGAGACATTGATCTGAAGTTTAACACACACACTGTGCTCGTCAAGCAGCTGTTCATACAAATAAACAGATCAGAATCAAGATAAATATGTTTTTGTATAATTCTATGCTATAAGAAATATATCTGTGAAGGGTATTATAGTTAAAATTTTTTTTTGTTTTTAAAAGGAACATATACTGCTACTTTTTGGTGCAACTTAAGTTAATAATTATTTAAGCTAACTTTAGTTTAGTTTGACGACATCCTCATTTCATCATTACCAAGCCGGAAGCTTTGTGGGCAATTCTAGTTTCCCTAGCGGTTTACTAATGGATATTTGGACCACACAAGTTGAGCCTACAACCACCAGGAATAGTTGCGTGAATGCAGAGTGGTCTGAGCCACATGTTGAAATATTCTCGCAGATGGAGAGGTATAATCGTCTTAAATTTTTTTTCTCAAATATTTTTATCAGACTCTGAGAGCACCTTGGTTTCTCTCCCTTTGCATACACCTGTCTGATTTTGGTAGTTTTGTTTTGAGCTTTCCGTCCGAACGCTTATTTGCTATAAACCCTGGAAGTATTATCTTCAAAAATTCTCTAAGTATTTTAGTTTTTTTTCTTATAATAACGAACGATCAGAAATATACATTGTGACAAAAAAAGTACCTGGAAATTATATATATAAAACGAAAAATATTTAATAATTCATTAATATTTATTTTGTCGCCTTCTAATGGCTTCTAAAACATGAATATTTGAAAAAACAATAAGCGTAGCCTTGTTTTTGAGCGCCTTTGGCGTGGTTTTTTGGTTTCGGATCGTCGATCGTTCGATTGCTTATTAAACTCATAAACCCTTGTTTCATCGACTGTTATAATGCTCTCCATGAATGTTAGATCAGAATTCGCATGATCAAGCATTTCCAAAGAGACTTGTTTAATTTTAATATTTGGAAAAAAAATTCAGCTTTATTGGGATGAGCAAGAAAGCTTTTCCTACCCAAAATATCCACCAAAATCATTGGAAGGAATCGCGATAGATGTCAAGCTCTCTTGCCATCGCTCTAACATTTGCCTGATGATTTTCAAGCACTTTATCCTTCACTTTTTTAGTATTTTCATCAGTTGAAGAGGTTGAAGGTCGTCCAGAACGAGGCATGTCTTCAACGATCTCTCGACCATCTGAGAAGGCCTTGTAGCTCTCGTAGGCTTGTCTTTTTGATAAAATTGAATCACCGTAAACTTTATCCAACATTCGCAACGATTCCGCTCACGAATTTTGGTTAGAAATACAAAATTTGAGACAAACTCTCTGTTCGATACTTTTATATAACTTCTTTATGGTTGCAAAACACCGTATCCTAAAGTTAGCCACTGTCAGCTAATTAAACTGCTGAATAACCCAATCATAGAACTACTTAACATAAAGGTGCACTGAACTCGTATATATGTATATTTTAATTACTTTAGGGAATTATTTTCGAAGGACGAACAGAATTCCACGAAGAAAGTTCGTGACAAAACTAATGACAATTTTTAAAAATAGTATTGAAATACAATTTTAAAATAAGCAGTTTTTAAGAAATATCCAAAATATTTTTCAAAAATTCTAAAAGAAAATGGCTGAAGTGCTAATTTAGGAGGAATGAACCCGATTTGTATAAGATAAGTATTTCAAAAATTCACAGTTTTCTTTCAAATATAAATTTTTTAGGTATATATCATCGAAAAACACAATAATTTGAGCAAGCATAAACCCGAAACTATAATACAATATTTACAAAGAAACAGTTTCACCATATATTTTCACAGACTCACCGAACAAATACTTAACATAACTACTATCTAAAAATGTTTTAGTTTAATTCTAAAATCTTTATTGTAGAAATATTGACCATAGTAAAGTAAGACTTTTTATAATTGTATATATAATATAATATAAAAAAAAAAATGGCACATCAAGTGTTAATTGAGCCCGATAGGGCTGCACTCCTACTCTTATAAATTATTTAATAATTAATATAAAAATTTTTATAATATTATTTATATTTTATACTAAAATTATGCCTGAATTTGAGCTTGGAACACTCCACCCATTCTACGCGTAAAGTTACGATTCATCTGTCATTGCAACTGTCATATAGTCTTCGGCTATTATATCACACACCTTTCCTACCTAACAACAGTGTCCCACTTACCTAGCCACCACTGTGCTGCCAAAGAAAAACGATAACATTTACTCCGCTCCAGGCAGGGTTGTAATTTTTCAAACCAATTTGTGTAGAAACACCTCCACATTGAATATAAAGTTATAAAAAACAAACAAAAAAGATTAGACACATGTATCAAAACAGAAATGGAAAAATAAATAAAAATAGTAAATAGAAATTTGCATTTATTTATCAACAAGAAATCGTAATAATATATAATAATATACAACCACTAACGCAAATCGATCGCTCTCTCTCTCTTTCTCTCGTTTCTTTACGCGCTCTGCATACTCTTTTGTTGCATTTGCTTCCAAACCGGTGTTTACTCACGCGCTCAATTAGTAAATATAACTTAATCTCTCTCTATAGATTTGAAAAACTCTCTATTTATTTATCTCAATCCCTACTGAGAGAGTGAATATATACACGCTTACTCTCTAACATAACTATATTTCTGTGCAGCGACAGCATTTCGCATGCTTCAACACGCCGGCAGACGGACAGTATGTGAGTAAAAGTCATGTCATTTGGTTGTGATTCGATTAGTGTTTAGCTAGTACATGTTTCTAAACTATTAGCAATCCGCAAATTGAGAACCACTTACCTGATGAATTAGCTAAATCAGCAGTGTAAATAAGAATTAACGTAAGATTGTGCTCTTTTTGTGCTGTGTGGTTGTTGTTACTTGATAAATTGCCAAAACTTATTGGCTAGTTGCGGTTTAGCTGCTCGCAAATACTGCTTGACTTGTGTGCTCAGTTGTTTGTTGCATGATGAGCAGTAAGGGTGAAATCAGACGACGTGTGATGACCCCTAATCCGAATACGCACACCACCGATCCGTTGCTGCAGCAGCGCAGCGAGACCTATCGGGTAAGTACAAGTGCAAGTCCGACTCAAGCCGGCATTTAAATGACTGGCTCTCTGAAAAAATGTATTACAAATACCATACACTTATGTATATGAGTTTTATAATGAGTGGTTTGAGAGCACAAATTAAAAATTATATGAATTTACAAACTACATGTGTATATACATATGTACATACATATGTATGTAAAGTGATAAAGTGCAAAAAATGATTTTATGATTTTTCAATGTGCTTAAATACTACAAATTAAAATAAAATCCGCGGCGTGTAATAAAAATATATTAAAAAAGTAAACAAACACCTTCTTGCTGCGCTCATCAATCGCAACGCCTGTGCGTCCATCATTAGCACGTTCCGCAGATTAATGCAATCCCCAATTGTTTACACAAATATTTTCAATTATTTAACCCACATATTTTCAATATTTACGCAAAAGAATTACTCATAATATGGCAAGACGAAAAAACATCTAAAAAATAATTAGAAAAATTAAAAAAAAAAGAATTGAATGATGTGAAAAAATAATTAAATAAAAGCTATACTTTTTTCTATTTTAAATTTTTTGAGAACAAAAATTATGCCGAATTTAAAAAAAGACTATAATTTTTCGATTTTAAAATTTTCTATTTAAAAATTCTATTCTATATCAATTTTTGACATACTTATGTATGTATGTACAACTTGGCATAAAAAAGGATTATTGGAAATTTTTCGATTTTAAAAAGTTCTTTTAATTTTTCGCTTTAAAAAAATTCTTTTTATTTTTCTATTTTTTGAAATAAGTCATGCCATAGTTAAAAAAAAATTATTGGGTTTTTCGATTTAAAAAAAAAATCTTATAATTTTCGATAAAAAAATTAATTTTCTTCAAATAAATCATTCCATAGTTAAAACAATTACCGGAAAGTTTTCGATAAAAAAAATCTTTTAATTTTTCGATTTTAATTTTTTTTAAATAAATCTTGCCTTAGTTAAAAAAAAAATTATTGGGTTTTTCGATTTAAAAAAAAACCTTATAATTTTTCTATAAAAAAACTTTTCAAAAAAATCATTACTTGGTTAAAAAAAATTATTGGAAATTTTTCGATTCAAAAAAATCTTCTAATAATCCGATAAAAAAAATCTTTTAATTTTCGATTTTAAATTGTTTCAAATAAAGCATGTCATAGTTAAAAAAAAATTATTGGAAATTTTTGGAATTTATTTTTTTCCGATTTTAAAATATTCTTATAATTTTTCGCTTTAAAACAAAACATTTTTAATTTTCGATTTTACGTTTTTTTAAATAAATCTTGCCTTAGTTAAAAAAATTACTGAACATTTTTCGGTTTAATAAAGTTCTTTTAATTTTTCTATTTTTTGAAATAAGTCATGCCATAGTTAAAAAAAAAATTATTGGGTTTTTCGATTTTAAAATATTCTTATAATTTTTCGATAAAAAAAAATATTTTAAATATTCGAATTTATATTTTTTCAAATAAATCTTGCCTTAGTTGATAAAATTACTGGAAATATTTCGATTTAAAAATAACTTATAATTCTTCAACAAAAAATTTTGTAAATTTTCGATTTTAAATTGTTTCAAATAAAGCATGCCTTAGTTAAAAAAAAAAAAAATATTGGAAATTCCTGGAACTTTTTTTTCGATTTTAAACAAAACATTTTAAATTTTTCGATTTAAAATTTTTTTATATAAATCTTGCCTTAGTTGAAAAAATTACTGGAAATTTTTCGATTTAAAAAATTTTTCTAATTTTTCAATTTTAACATTTTTTAGAAAAAAATCATACGATATTAAAAAAATATCTTACAAGTTTATGGTTAAAAAAAATCATATAATTTTGCGATTTTAAATTTTTTTCAAATAAATCATGTCATAATTAAAATAAATTAAAAAAAATAATAATTAATAATAATACATCCATAATATTTAATAATTAATATAATAATTATTATTTTTTTTTAGTTTTTCGATTTTATATTTTTTGATACAAATGTTTTTTTGAATTTTTCAATTCTAAAATGTTTTTAAATAAATCATGAGATGCTACTTAAAACAAAATTCTTTTTTATAAATCTTAAATTTTTTATAGATTTTTAATTTCATATAATTTAAAATTTTTTGGTTAATTTTTGCAATATTCTAACAGTAATCATTCTTCGTTTGAAAAGAATTTTAATTTACTTCAATTACAGCCCATACGTATTATGAAAAATGATAAATGAATGCTACATACATATCTACAAAGATTTGAAATATGCTTTAAAATTTGAGTGAGGCATTTTTAAAGCATAAACTATCTAAATATCCGAAAAATAAGAAATTAATTAAACACAGAAATTTTTGTGTGAAACCCCATATTTTTGTGTCTTGATTTGAATTCATAAGTTGTACGCTGTGGGCAAAATATTGTAAGACTTTTTAATTTAAATTTATCGTGAAAACTCATTTTTCGATATATTATCTTTCTGAGTTGGTATCACAATCAATGACACCTCTGCCAAATGTCACGTTAAAATAGGAGTCATTAGTGTTTATTATACGCTTGTCTTTTTGAAGTACATACTTGTACATCATACCAAAACTACGAAGACCTGCGAATCTCAACCACCTTTGGACTTACCCACCAACTAACACTTACATTTTTCAACTAAATATATAGTAGAATGTATCATAAATTGTTTTTCCAATAAAAAAAAATTGACAACACACCGATAACAGAAGTCGCAAAGCTTATTCAAACAGCCAAGTGTTTATCACCATTCGTTTGATGATAAAACTGATAAGGCGCTAATACCTTAGTAATTTTTTATTTATTTCTCGAGTGAGTTGGGAAAAAAATGTAAACAGAAAAATTATGCATATCTATGTGTATTATAATGTACATATGTATATAGAGAAGTATGCTCATGTGTTAATTTTTACCAATTTAACCAATACATACCTGTATACATAAATATATCTATTTTTTTCCGATTATTTCTCGGCGAGGTTATGGTGTGAAAAGTGCTCTTATTTTATTTTAGCTCTAGTCATTGTATGTAGATAGATTTATATATATATATACATATATAAATATATATATATATATCATATATATGTATATATATCAATACATATCAATCCAATGATAATAAAGCAGTTTGATTTGCGACACCGTAGCCAATCCCTTTGATTGAGTTGTTAGTTCGCTGAATCATATTAGTAACACAACATTTTCCCCGAAAAAAAATTGGTGTGCTTTTTATGACACAATTTGTATCGGATTTATTATTCTATGTATGTATGTATATGTAAGTGTGTTTATGCCTATTTTTGGGTGCATTTGTGATACTAACTTTGAGGTGTAAATTGATACAACTAACTGATATCAAAACCATTTAGAATACGACGAAGGCTTTTAACTATGAGTTATTGATTAACATTAAAAAAAAATACTAAATAAAAATATGTGATACTCTACTCTGCTGAAAATTAATAGTTCCAACATTTTCTAAGTTTTCTTAGATTCATTTGATCTATTTTCTATTCACTTCACTGACTAATTTTTATATTTTTTTTTCGAATGTTCTAAGTAATGTATATCTACTTAGTGGCTTTCGTTTGAGCGTATTTAAATGAATATTTCACATGAAAATAAAACACATAGTTCAGATATACGAACTATATACCGGCAACAACCCTCATCACAATATCAGAGCGACATTTTTAAGTTTAAAGTTTGCTGAAGACCCGACTGTCGTGGGTTCCAAAGCAGGTGAAGGCCATTGCCTGGCTCTTGCATTTTAAATCAAACCTTAAAATATGTGCTATCTTCTCACAATTATTATTATTTTTTTTATTTAAGCTAACAGGACTCACAGCACTACTCATGTTTAAATCACTTCCATAAAATATATAATTGTATACAGACCGATTATGATTTTAGTGATATTCGAAACAAGAAAAAATGTCAACTTCGCCAGCAACGATGGTATAATACTTTTCACAAGTGCATTTCTTATAGCATGAAAGGGCATACAAACATATTTATCTTGATTTTGTTTGTTCAATTTGAATACAACTGTATGCTAGAGTGGTCCGATATGGTCTTTTTTGACAAATGAAATAAATAAATGAATTTTGAAGAAAAAAAAGATTTGTTTAAAATTTCACATCGATATCTGAAAAAGTGAGTTGCGATTAGACAGACATGGCTAGAGCGACTCAGCTCGTCATATTGATCAGTTATAATAGTATACTTGCTAAGTATGTATATGCTGCGTTCTGTTACAAGTGAAGGCCAAAACAAAATTTTATTGAAATAATCACCTTTGGATTTCATTCAAGCTCTCAAACGATCCGGTCATTGAATAATAGCATCACACACAGTTTCTATTAGAATTGACGACCGCTCAAGTTTAACATATTTCGATACTCTCTAAATTTCTGCGGCGTATTCGAAAAGCCAAGTTCTTCCACTCGTTCAACACACTGTAGTCTAATGGGTTCGATTCAGAACTTCCAGACGACCGATCATCTGCAACTATGAAACCCTAGTCACCAGTCCAAATCAGTATAGAAGCTCGACCACGGGGAGCAAGAGCCCTTGCTCTCCATCGAAGAATGTATTGCTCAACTACTTTACCACGCCTTCTAAAACATTCTGCACCTAGCAATACAGAAGTTGAATGGCGACCACGTTGTACCCTTAAAATAATATTTTTGGTGAATTTGGAAGTTTTTACATAATTTTTGTTTTTTTTCATGTTAAAAACTTCTGCAATAGAATAAATTTTTCATCTTTAAAAATTATACTTTCATGGCCAATGAGCGCATGCCACTGAAGAAGCCTCTTGCATTTGTTGAACCTAATTTACTTTAAGTCCATTGTCGGGAAATGATCAGCTGACACAAGGTAGGGTATCATATGATGGTCAACTCGAATAAGTCTCGACATTGATCTGATCGATATATTCATTTTCCTTGACATAATTTTTTGATGATTTTTTATGGCTACCTTGGTTCGAAACGATCATTAGCGTGGTGAAGAAACATTCTCAAAATAGTAACGAAATAGTAACGAAAACCACCGATAAAAATATACCAATGTTGAGCAACATAGCTACCGTGTATAGACACGTGTATTTATGACCACTTGAGTTGCAAACATAAATAGGGCACAGTAGCCGCATTGTTTGAAATCTTATCAGAAGGTTATACGATTTTTGCCGGCCAAATTTTAGAGTTCCATAAAGCGCACTGTCATAGCAATAATAAAAAAAATAGAGTTTTTCAATTGACTACAAGCATATGAACTGGCTAATATAATATTATTAATCAATGGCAATGTCAGATAAGATATGTGATTAGTTAAAAATTTATGGCCGCTGATAAAACTGTCCGTGCATAAATATTAAAGACGAAAAGTAAACTGAGTGTAAAACAAAACAAGGTTATGGCGTCAAGGTTAGTTCAGTTACAAACACTAGACCTTCATCGCAAATATATGGACAAACCTATTTATTTAAAGAACTCAAAATCAGAGAAACCACTAATAAAAATTTACAACAAAAAAATTTACAACAAAAAAATTTTCCACAAAAAATTTACAACACACCTTTCTAAAACACTATTTCTGAAATTACTCTTCCGCAGACCCGAAATTGTTGGCAACGTCTCTTCGTTGATCATGGCAAAATCAAATGGTATTGGGCACCGGTCTTCCTCAGCTTTTGGGTGCTACTCTACTTTTGCATTTCCATACCCGCCTACCATCGTCTACCCAAACCGATTAATATTGCGGATGAAGCCCGCTATCCGGATCGTTTTATAGCGGAGAGAGCCGAACAGAATTTGAGAAAACTCACTGCGTTGGGTCCCCGTGTTGTGGGTAGCAAGGCAAATGAGGAAGGTGCTATTAAGTATTTTCAAAATTACGTGACAAAACTGAAAGCTGAAGCTAATCCTATATATGACATTGAAAGTGATATACAGTTAGCTTCCGGCAGCTATTGCCACTGGAATATGGTGAATATGTATCAAGGTATACAGAATTTCGTTATTAAAATTGCGCCCAAGGAGTCGAATAGCACTTCGTATTTGCTGGTGAATAGTCACTATGATTCGGTGCCACATGGTAAAGGTGAGTTTCAATTGAAAATTGAACAGTTATGTTATCTCAATGAAAAATCATTTTTGTTCGCTTAATTTTTTTAAACGATTACCATAAAATTATTAAAAATTACCATAAAATTATTACAAAATATTTTCTTGGATTTTTTTAAATTTCTTACTAACTAAGGTGCTGGCGATGACGGCACTATGGTGGCCATTATGTTGGAGACAATACGCGTAAGTTAAAATCTAAAACTAATTTCCTTTATAATATAAATATATTCTCTGTTTCTTATATAAAAACCCTTTATAATATAAATTTATTCTATGTTTCTTATATAAAAACCCTTTTTTATCATGTTCCCACAGGTTTTATCGAAATCGGATAAACCGCTGCGCAATCCTGTTGTCTTTCTCTTCAATGGCGCCGAGGAGAATCCACTACAAGCCTCACACGCTTTCATCACACAACACAAATGGGCCAAATACATCAAGTAAGCGACACACTAACAAATTTACTCAAAGTTTAATAATTTATTCAATAATTGCTTATTGAAATTTGCTCGCACAATTCCAAAATATTCAATCAATAATTCACTACAAGTGTGCACCTCTATTTCACCTCCTTTCAACAATTCATTAACATATTAATTACTTTTCGAAATGTTCAATCTGCAGAGCTTTAATAAATTTGGACTCAGCTGGCAACGGTGGACGCGAAGTTCTTTTCCAATCAGGCCCTAATCACCCTTGGTTGATGAAGGTGAGTAGTAGTGGGAGAAGTGGCGGTTGAAAAAATATCGTTTGCTCATTAAAACTTTACCTATTACACACAAGTGCTAGCGCTGTTGCCATTTAATGTTAATTTGAGTACTTCTATTAATTTAAACAGCATTATCGACGCGCCATTATGCATCCGTATGCGTCGACAGTGGCGGAAGAAATGTTTCAAAGGCAGTTTATACCATCGGATACGGATTTTAGAATTTTCCGCGATCACGGGCGTATAGTGGGTATGTGCAGAAATAATTAAATATAATATATCCATAATCAAAATAATCAATACTGGACTTAAATAAGCTCACCAAAACAAATACCAGTACAAGTACCAATACCAAAGCCAAGTAATCAATACTTGACTTAAATAATAACACCAAAACAAATACTAATATCAATACCAATACCAAACCAATATCAATACTAATACCAATACTAACACCAATACCAATACCAATAGCAATACCAATATCAATACTAATACCAATACTAACACCAATACCAATAGCAATACCAATACCAATACAAATCCAAATATAAATACAAATACCAATACCAAACCAATATCAATACAAATACCAAACCAATATCAATATTAATAGCAATACTAATGCCAATACCAATCGTAACTTAAAAAAATTAAGTACGGAAAATAAAAACACCAATATCGATATAAACCAATACCAAACCATAACCAATACCAATAAGAATACCAATACCAACACCAATACCAGTACCAGTAACTGTACCAGTACCAGTACCAATACCAGTACCAGTACCAATACCAATACCAATACCAATACCAATACCAATACTAATACCAATACCAATACCAATACCAATACTAATACTAATACCAATATCAATACCAATACCAATATCAATACTAATACCAATACCAATACCAATACAAATACAAATACAAATACAAATACAAATACATATACATATACAAATACAAATACAAAAGTACAAATACAAAAATACAAATACAAAAATACAAATACAAATACCAATAAAAGTACCAATACAAGTACCAAAACCAATACCAATACAAACATCAATATCAATACCAATACAAAACCAACATCCAAAAGATTTGAAAGTACTATGGAAATACTAATAAAGCCAATACGATTACCAATATTTATGTATGTACATAAATCATGGAATTCAAATCCATCATATGAAGTATTCAATGCATGATACTCTAAGCAAGTATTTATAATTTAATTACTCATGAAATATTTGTAATTAATTATATTTCTGTTTATGGTATTGATTATCTAAACCTCTTATCTACCACTAGGCTTGGATATGGCACATCAATATAACGGCTACGTCTATCATACACGCTACGATGTGGCGGAGATTGTACCGCGTGGCACCTTC
Organism: Bactrocera tryoni; assembly: GCF_016617805.1. Taxonomy (NCBI): domain Eukaryota; kingdom Metazoa; phylum Arthropoda; class Insecta; order Diptera; family Tephritidae; genus Bactrocera; species Bactrocera tryoni. The sequence goes on along the minus strand of NC_052501.1, from coordinate 18,894,447 downwards.
CAAAATACAGGTGATAATGTACTAGCGTTAGTGCGTGAACTGGCCAATGCGCCTGAGTTGGAGGATCCATCAGTAAGTAGTAATTTCCCCACAAGCTGAGTGCTCTCATAACATAAAATAATTGTTCAACCTGAATATTTTTACTTTAGCACGACGCTGAGGGTCACACCGTCTTCTTCGATGTGCTCGGCCGTTATTTGGTCTTCTATACGCAAACCGAGGGCGTCATTTTAAATGTATTCGTTTCCATAGTCGCGATCAGTTTATGCACCTACTCATTCAAACAAATGGCAAATAGTACGGGCACAAAATTCGGTAGCGTCTTAAATCGTGCGCTCACTTTACTCGGCGTACAAGTACTCGCTGTGATCAGCGGTACAGCGCTCTGTTTCTTGATCGCTGTATTTATGGATCTAGTGCATATGCCGATGGCTTGGTTTACGAACTCTTGGCTCATTTTGGGTTTGTACTTCTGTCCGCTGTTCTTCGGTTTCGCCATTGTGCCAGCACTATATTTCCATTCGCAACGGAAGGTGAGCGCTTTAGACATATTAGTTTGTTTAAATTATATAACACATTTGATTTTTTTTCGAAGGAGCGCTTCCCACTTGGTTACCGTGTGCAAATATTGCTGCACTGCCACTGCCTCTTCCTGACTTTCGTTATAGTGATCGCCTCAATTGCCGGCATACGTTCCGCTTTCATGCTTATGATTGCAGTGTTGTTCTACGCAATCGGTTTGATCATCAATTTGTGCACCAAATTGCATAACAAATGTATGTAAACATGTAATTAGAAATGATTACACTTTTCATTACCGGTAAATACTTTTTTCACAGCACTACCTTGGCTCATACCGCATATCCTCTGTAATATTCCACCATTCCTCTTCTACGCCTACCAGGCGCATGGTTTCTTTGTCGCTTTCATTCCAATGACCGGCCGCTTTGGCTCCAGCGTGAATCCCGATCTGATCATATGCGCCTTTACAGTGAGTATGGGCTTGCTCACCGGCGGTTTTATGGTTAGTAACTGAGTCTGCTTTTACTGGCACTCAAAGATCGATAAATTTTCCATTTCATTTCTTAGATTCCAGTACTAAATCTTTTCCACAAGTCCAAAACTATAATTTGCTCACTACTTACCTTTACTGTGCTATTCATAATATTCGCAGCGACACCTATCGGTTTCCCATACCGTCCAGAGACTAATATACAACGGTTCTCCGTTTTGGTAAGTCTATAAAAATCACTAAAATCATCAACTTGAGTTGTATAAACTAATGTTCCCAATTTTTAATTTTATTTTAAGCACACTCGTCGTGTCTTCCACGATCAAACGAACGCTGTACGTCGCGTAGAGACGGGCTACTTCATTTTACCGCAAGATCGACGCACTTATTCTGTTAAGAGTATGCTATTCTATAAATTTTATACAATTATCAAAAATAATCTCAACTTATCTCCCCCGCCAGATCACTTACTCAACATATCTTTGGCACAAACACTCGACAAAGATTGCGCTGAGGAGATGCTGTGCGGCCTACCGCTCTACAACCATCGCTGGCATAAAGCGCGGTATGCGATCACATGTTAACACTATAATAATATTTAAAAATATTTCTTTTTTTTTTCAACAGCGCCTCAAGCGTTTGGATACCGGGCCCAGATCCCAAGTTTGACCACGAGCCACAGTTGAATTTGATCTCAAAGGACCAGTTGAGTAAAACGTCTATACGCTATGAATTGGAGTTAAGTGGTCCCGATCACATGGGTATCTTTATAAAGCCTTTGAAAGATCGCAAGATCAACGCTTGGTCATTCCATTACACGCCTTTACGTTTAGAATGGGAGCCACCATACTTCATTTATTTCTCATATGGCAAGGACAGTAGTCCATTGAAATTCACACTCGAATTTGAGGTGAGTATTTGTCGTGGAGAAATTGTATATTTTGCAGGTTATATCATATTAAAAAATACTTTTCGAAATCACCTACCAAGATCATATGATCAAAGCAAATTTTAAATCATTGTTGATTATTTGATGATGATACATCACGTGATTTGTCATCATATGATAACAACAATTGTAAAATATCAAATGATATTTGTGCAAATTTATATGTGAAAACATCGCGTGATGTTATATCAAATGATCACATCAATTACTAATTATCATATGCTGCTTAGGTAAAATCATCACATAATTTAATGTTTTTTAATCACTAGAGGAAAACTATAGAGATAACTAAACACATGAAAAACTACGAATAAATCGCAATTTAATTAAAAATAAATTATTTTCGCTTTCAGAATCCCACGGAGGACTGGAGTTCACCTATATTTGAAATTGGCATCGCTGGCCACTGGAATCATGATGAGAGCACACACACGCCAGAGTTCCAGAAATTCCTGCAAAGCTTCCCCAAATATGTCGATGCGATAGCATGGCCAGCGTACTATGAGACACGACTATTCTAAGTTCAAGTCATAATTTTAAAGTTCAAACGCATTATTGACTTAAGAAAAAGTGTTTAGCGGGAAATCTAAAAGTATTTTTTTTTTTAACTTATTGCTACCCTGTGAATTTGTAGAATTAAAAACAAAAAAAAAAATAATAATAATAAATGATTTTTTTTAAGAACCAGTGAAAATTTTAAATATAATTGCGTTTTAGTTAATAACAAACAAAATGGCGCTTGAAATAACTCAAGTAATTTCCGGGTCCCAATTTCATTATGAACCAGTGGCGTAGCTACAACTTCGGGCGCCCGGGGCCAAGGATATTTTGCCGCCCCCTTTAATCTACCTACCTACATAAATATCTTCGATATTAAGTATATAAAATTTAGCAAGGCCATGCAAATTCTGAAGTTCCAAAATTCTCACAATACGGTTTTTGAGGAAATTGATAGTAAATTTACTGGACATCTTATTAAAAGCCATAAAAAAACCCATTTTCGCCCTGTATCTTGTACACTTTTGACACAATTTTCAGGAATTTTTGCCCGAATTGGAGTTTTAAAAAACAACGAAGATCGTTTTGCCGCCCCAAGACGTTGCGCCCGGGGCGACGGCCCCCTTCGCACCCTCCTAGCTACGCCACTGTTATGAACCAATGAAAATCATTACGTGTAATATATGGGAGCTAATGTAATTCAAAAATCGATATCAAACAATTTTGGCATTAAACTATAGTGTACATAATATTATAATTTCACTTAATATAGCAAAGATTTCTTACACAATTACCGATATAAACGGTATAAAGCCAACCAGTTTGAAATTATTTTCTTTCCTTTTGTAAGGTTTTTTTCAGTTTCGGTATTACGAAATGTTATTACCAGAAATAGATGTTCTCTGAATTTCATTACAAGATCTCATAGATTGAGCAATATATAAGTTATAAGGTCAAGCGGATGTTTAGAAATCTGTATATTAGGTACTGCCCTGATTTCTTGTAATAGTTGTACTGTTTATGAATTTATTTAATTAATTAATAAAATCTAGGGAATAAATTGGAGGATATATCGTGTATAAAATCAGAAGGAATTTCGAAAACCTTTATTTTAGATGCATAGGGACTAAGGGACGAATTGACTCCTTTTTACCCATTTTGGCATCCTCTTTTATTTACATTATCCGAACAATAAGCCCTTTGCTTACATTTTCTGTTTGCATTTAGCCATCTCCACAACCTTTGTTTACACTTATCCAAGTCAACAACCATTGTTTGCACTTGGGTTCATTGACCACTTTGTTTACATTTATCTTAGTCCACAGCGAGAGTGCAAAAATAGCTTTACTCGTTTTACTAATATATGTTTTTTTTGAATTGTGCAGCGCAACAACGCTTTGATTGTTATACAGAGTAAAATAGTTTTGTTCACCTAACGGCTGTATGTATCAGATTGACTAGAAGAGTTGAAATCCGGGTGACTGTCAGTCCTTGCAAGCGATAGCATGTGAATAAATTAGATATATTGATGATACCTTTATTTATTTATGTTCCTTGATACCCAAGGGAAGTCGGTATTGCAGATGGGCGTGAAGTTATCGGAATAAAGCTTGGCACAAAAAGTGCTCTCAAGCTATTCGTCTGACGTCTCAAAATTATTGAAATCGAAATATTACTTTTTAAGGACGCAGGCAACAAATATGGGAGGCCAGTCAATTAGTGAAGTCTAGTATTTAAATCCGGAGAGGATATTTTCGTAATGACGGCAAAAATTGTTCGTATTTCTCATCATCTTATTGAAGTTTTCCTCATATACTATTTATCTTATCACCTTGCGAGAAAATAAAAATTATAAGTTAACACTTCGTTACTTATTGACCTTTTCTCCATAATACGCTGGCTATTTGTCGAGTTGGTCAATATCGGACCACCCCAACATTTAGCTATTCTTGCATGGAAAATTATTTTATTTGATAAGATATCTTCATGAAATTTGGCATAGATTATTACCCAGATACTGCTATAATCTCCAAATATTTAGTTTAGATGGAACTATTATAGAATAATGCTGCCATAAAAACCGACCCATAAAAATCAAGTTATTGTATGGAATCTTTTTTATTTATGAAGAGTATTACAGTGTCGATACAACCGATGAGTAAATATTGGCAATACGTGACAAAATACCTACGAAATAAAGGGTGATCTATTTTGAGGTTCCCCACTTTTGTAAAGAAAAAAAACAGAAATTTCAAACTTAATGGGGAATGTTTATCTTATATTTTTTGGCATTTATGTTTTGAAGAATATCTTTTTCAAATGCTAGTCGCGGCTACGTCTGGATGGTCCATCCGTTGAGTCTAATTTTCGAAGACTTGTTCACGTTTGTCGACTGGGAACTGACGAATAATACGCGTGATGTTTAGCTGCAAGGCCTGAATCGAAGCTGGATTGTCCGCATTGACTTTAGTTTTTACGTATCCCCACAGGAAAAAGTCTAACGGTGTGATATCACACGATCTTGATGGCAAATCGACCGTCACAAAACGTAAAATTATCTGCTCACCGAAGTGTTCTCTCAATAAATCCATTGAGATTGATGTGATGTGTGGAAAGTTGCGCCGATTTGTCGCCGAGATCACGAGCTTTTATTTCAGCCATCAATTCGGTTATCGTGGCGCGATAAAGGTCGCCGGTTACTTTCTCACCTGCAATATTTTTTTTTAAGAAATATGGACCTATGATTTCATCGGCTCACAAGCCACACCAAACCGTTTATTTTTCTGAATGGAATGGCAGCTCTTGAATCTCTTCAGGTTGCTCTTCGTCCTAAATGCGGCAATTTTGATTATTTACTTACCAATTGAACCAGTAGGTATAATTTCAGAAAATTCTGAATGAAAAATTGCATATCTTCATATTTAAAATAAACACATTTTGATTCACATTTTCCCTGTAAATAATAAAAATCGTTGAAATTCACCGGAGATTACTGGAGCCTACTAGAAAGAGCTATAATGAGTTCCTTAAGTAATTACAAGACTACCACGATTATTTTAATCAATATAATACCTTTACTCCCAATGCATCTTATCAACTGTTACTGACTGTAGTCCGGTTAATGCAATCTTTACTATCAGCTTATCTAAAACATCGAAAGAATTACCCCATTTCTTTCTTTAACCGTTTATTTCTCACTCAGCAAACATCAGTAGCTAAGAGAGAGGCCTGTGCTGTGGTAGTCAGCAAAGAAACATAATGTGTATATAAATAATTCTTGAATTGATAATTTTTATGGAAAAATAAACTAAACAAAAATAACTAAAATAAAATTTGGTGAGTGTGAAATTACAGAGTATAAAAATGTGTGGCTAAAAATATGGAATTAAACAAAAAAAGGAAGAAAAACATTTATCAAAGATATTGTGTATGTATATATAATTTAAAATACGTGGCAATTATTAATATTACTAATTTAGTGAAATAAAATTTTAATTAAATATAAACTTTTAGTTTTTATGCTTAAAAAAGAAATTCCTTCACAAGATCTTCGTACTAACCTTATTCAACTTGGTAGTATGTGGAGATTATCTACTAATATTAATCGTTTAATGGTGCAATAAGCCGAATTATGAGCTAATTGAACTTTAATATTATTAGCGCTTAAATTTTGTTTATCAGTTCCAGTGTTATTTGAAGTGTGTGGCGCTCAACGGAGCAGAGGTATATTTTTATGTTCATATGGATCTCAGATAATATTTTATTAATGGAAGAGAACGAGATAAATTAAGAGAGAAAAGGGTGATAAGAAAAGCGCAAGAGTTTGTCTGAGAGTTAAAGAGAGTCAGATGGTTAATATTTATGACATTTTTGCCGGTAGTTATGATGGAGAGCTATTAATTTTCGCTTGTTATTTTCAATAATATTTACAACACCCAGTAGTAAAGCTACCTTATTAGCGGATCTCTAGCTTTATCAGCTATGAATTTATTTAAACATCATTGCCACTGTTGCATCAAATACAAATTAGAAATTAGACTTTTTAAGTAACTATGTAATAACTAATATTATTCATGTATATTCCATAAATTATGATAGCTCGTTCCTCTTGAATGTTTTCTGATAGTCCCACTGTAGTTAAGTCTCAGTAAGCCAAAGCTTGCAACCGTTGACAAATTCTAAATTCTCTAACAAACATTCGAAGCGTAGATTTAGTGTACCATCTTGTCTTTGTATTATAAAATAAGAGTAAAATATATGAGTAGCTAACAAGACTATAAGGCTAAATTTATTTAGATAACTCCAGCAAAATAATAATAATTTTTAAATTAGGTGTTTTAATAATTAATTTATTCCGATTTTTTCTCTTTCTCTCATTTTTTGGAGATAGTATACCATTCGAAATTTTTCCGTGCAGGTTATGCCTCTCTATATTTTATATTACGTAGATTGACTTTTATATTTCGAGATTTGGCAACCCTAGTGTTATAATCTGAAAATTAACAAATGTGTCGTAAATTTCGACATTTTTCATGTTATACACCCTCAGAATATTTTGACATACATATTTACGTGTTTACAGTAACTTAAAATATTCATCTCAGTCAAAAAATGGAATTAGTACGTGATAGTTTTCTTGTCACTACTTTTGACAACTTTATACGTGGATTAACTCAGCAAAATTGCATTGATGAGCTTAGTTTAGTTGTGGGCGATAAATTTTTATTAAGGATCAGTGCTAATCGATGGTATAGTGAATTCAATCGAGGTCGTAGATCACGTCCAGACGAATTTCGTATAGGTCCTTCAAACTCAGTTGATGTTCCAGAAATGATTGAAGCTGTACGTAAATTGATATTGCAAGATAAGCTATCGTAAAATTGAGATAATTATGAATATTGGTGGGACTAGCATACATTCAATAATGCATGAACATTAAACTATAAAAACAAAATTGCTGACGTTGGTTCCCACACAATTTATCACTCGCTAAAAAAAGGCTTGTGTCGATTGGTCGAGAGAAATGTTAACAAAATACGAAAGCAGTGCTTCAAAACACGTCTATGGCATCACAAGAGGTGGGGAGTCGTGACTTTACGGGTATGAGCCGAGCAGTAAACAGCAGTCGATTTAATAGATATTTTATTAATAGAATTTTAAACTGAGCCGAACTCATCAAAAATTGTTCGCGCAGACAGTACTTTCAAGCAAATGGGTGGGTGTTTGTTTTTTTTAAACTGGAAATATCAAAACCATACCACTGGAACATCTCTGAACAGTAAATACAGAGTGGTGAAAAACCATTTACTTGCCAGTTGTCTTTCAAGAAATCAGGAAAACCAACCGCCGAAGACGGATCACTCTTCGCCATGACAATGCGTGTTCTCATACAAAGACTGAATTAACTAGATTTTCGAGCACTTAAAACATGGATTTGACGAGTAAAGGACCGTAAACTCTTGATTTCACATCGAATGACTTCTTTTTATTCCCGTTTGTGAAAAACAAACAAAGAGATCAACGTTTTTCCACGCCTGAACAGGCGGTTGATGCGTTTACAACACCTGTTTAAGAGATACCTCAAACAAAGTGGCAAAAGTACTTGACAATTGGATCAAACACATGCAAAAGTGTATAGATCTTAATGAATTCAATCACATGCAAAAGTGTATAGATCTTAATGAAGAATATTCTGAAAAACCATAAGGCGATTTTCGTTGAATAAAATTTGTTATGTAGGTCCTGAAATAGCCCTTGAGTCTGTGTAACTCATTCGAATCGAGCTATGTTGACAACACCTTACTTTAGGTTGTCATTAATCTTTCATTGTCATAAATCTCTATATATTTTATATTGACATATGTATATTTTTCTAGTAGTTTCAATCAAAATTTTTTTACACCACATTTATGTTACGTATACGCAGCGTATGGCCTTATTTGATAACTCAACAGAACGATCTTAACTAAAATGTCTTTCCTAAAAATAAACGAAGTTTGTAGATATAGAATAAGTTATCTTAGCTTTGAACGTTATTATTGATTCAAAATATGCAGGTTGCAATAGACTCAATACAACGATGGGAACGATTAACCAGCGCATGCATAAATATTTCTATGTTTTTAATAGGAATGCCTTTCCAAGCCCTTAAATGGCTGGGATATCATCATAAAATGCTTCTTTTGTTGCGGGAAATAGAGCATAGTCGCGTAGTGTTAGATCAGGCGAATACAGAGAGTGGTAAATAAAATAAATACGATTTTTCTTCACAAAAAAATTAGCCAGAAGGTCATTGATCTCAAATGTAAACAAAGGTTGAAGACTTTGCTCGATGCAAATAAAGGTTGTGGACTTTACTAAATGTAAACAAGGAAGTCATTGACCTCTTTAAAATAAACAAAGGTCTTTATTTAATTAATGTGTAACACAAAGCGCACAGACCACGCAAAAGGTGTTTTTAGCAGTATTTGATCCAACGGAATCGTAGAAAAATTTGCATCCATAATAACAATTTTATATTATTTTTTAATATTTGAAACACGCCTTGTTTGCCTTATTCTTTTAAAGCATCGAAATATGTGCTGTCAAACGAATTTCAATCTCCATCGAAGTAAATGAAATAAGACCATCACAGCAATTTAAAAATAACAGTTTGAGCGCCACCGAACTTATAAAAATATTTCCATTCAAACACTGACACATTCCAAAAACTTCACTTCTAAAGCCAAATAATATTGATCTTTCACAGCACAATGAGCGTTAAGAAATTCGAAATACACAACAACAACCTAGAGCGCAAGAAAAGCAGAAAACTTGATTGGTACTGGGCGCCCGTCTACTGTGCTGTCTGGTATGTGCTCTTCTACGCCACCGTCATACCCAGCTTCTATAATTATCCAAAGACGCTACAAATCAGCGAGGAACAACAGCACGCCGACGAATTTATAGGACAACGTGCCGAACAGCAACTAATCACATTAGCTGATTTTGGCGTTAAACTAACAGGGACCATAGAAAATGAAGTTCTAGCTATCAATTTTTTACTCGGAGAAATTGAAAAAGTTAAAGCACAAGCGCGGCTTGATCTCTACGATATCGATGTGGAAGTGCAATACGCTTCGGGAAAGTTCGAATTGTGGCAAATGGCTACCAGTTATCGCAACGTGTCCAATGTGGTGGTGAAGTTGGCGCCAAAGAATGCTAAATCCGCTTCCTATTTGCTGGTGAATGCACATTTCGATTCAGAAGTGCACTCGCCGGCAGCCGCAGATGACGGTGTGATGGTGGTGATTATGTTGGAGACGCTCAGAGTGATTGCCAAATCCGAGAAGCCGCTTATGCATCCCATTGTATTTCTTTTCAATGGCGCTGAGGAGAGCAATCTGTTGGCTTCGCACGGTTTCATCACGCAGCACCCATGGGCGCAGTATTGCAAGTAGGAAGTTAATAAATTATTTTTGAAAAATCATTTAATGACCATTTAATTAACATAATTTTAGAGCCGTCATCAATTTGGACTCCGCTGGTTCGGGTGGTCGTGAAATTCTCTTTCAATCGGGTCCTAATCACCCTTGGCTCATGAAGTATTATAAACAGAGTGTGCCCCGCCCCTATGCTACCACAATCGCTGAAGAGTTGTTCCAGAATAATTTCATACCATCGGATACCGATTTCCGCATATTCCGTGACTATGGCGAGTTACCTGGCCTCGATATGGCACATTCACTTAACGGTTATGTTTATCACACTAAATTCGATACTTTTGCGAATCTCGAGCGACACACGTGTCAGACGACTGGTGATAATGTCTTAGCATTAACATGGGCACTGGCCAATGCACCGGAATTAAAGAACCCAGGGGTATGAAAATTTATGAAATGCAGGAGTTTACTAAAACATATGCGAAAAGTTGGAGAAGTTAAAGCGATTTTTAAAACTTAACATATACCGTAATTTAAATTAACTTAACAAAGCGTAACATAGAATAAAGTAACGTAACTTAACTTAACATATCTTAACTTAACTCAACCCAACTTAACTTAACTTAACTTAACTTAACTTAACTTAACTTAACTCAACTTAACTTAACTTAACTCAACTTAACTTAACTTAACTTAACTTAACTTAACTTAACTCAACTCAACTTAACTTAACTTAACTTAAACTTAACTTAACATTACCAAAGTAACATGGCACCCATTATTTTGAAAGATTTAAAAGAAAATTGCGTTTACCTATCACATAGCCCTCGTAAAAAAATATTGTCAAACTCAAAATCATTTTCAGGACCATGCCAAAGGCCACACTGTCTTCTACGATTATCTCGGTTGGTTTATGATCTTCTACACAGAGGATACTGGTGTCATACTCAATATCACCTTCTCTGTTTGTGCCATCATAGCCATCTTAGCAGCGGTTTTCCTAATGTCACGTTCGGACGATGCCGACTCGACTAAGCGTGTCTTCTTACGCTTTCTTACCATATTGGTTGTACAAATTATAACAATAGCTGCGTCAGTGGGTCTAGCAATTTTAGTTGCGGTTACCATAGATGGCATCGGTGCCTCAGAATGTTGGTACTCAGAATCATGGCTCGTCTTTGGCATCTACTTTTGTCCTATCTTCTTTATTATGTGTTTGCTGCCGGCAATTTACATGCGTTGGACCAAGGAGGGAGTAAGCAAATTGTAAAATCTTTCATTTTTAATACTTATATAAACTGGTATAATTATTTTTAGACCAATATGTGTCATGATGACTCCATTGCCTGCTTCATGCATTCGCATTGCCTCATTTTGGTGTGCCTTTGTCTGGTTATGACTGGTTTGAGTATACGCTCGGCTTTCTTTCCAATGATTGCTATATTCTTCTACACAATATCAGTTGTATTGAATATCATAAATCACTTTTGGGGCAAGAGTAAGTTTTCAGGCTCATAAGGAGTCATAATTTTTGGTCTATAATTTTTGTGTGCTCTCTTTTTTTAGGGTACTTGAACTTGCCTATACATCTCCTTTGCCAGTTGCTGCCATTTTGGTTTTATAGCTATCAAACATTTGTCTTTCTCACAATATTCATACCCATGCAAGGACGCAGTGGACCAACCAGTAAACCGGAATTTATGATTGCTGGCATCTGTGCTATAATGAGCATACATTTCGGCGGTTTTATTGTGAGTGAGATTTTATTCCGATACGAGATTTGTCAAAGCAGGAAAAGCGATAATTTTTTTTAACTTATTCAATCCATTTCCTGATAGTCGCGAAAACAGATTATTAAAGTATAATGCATCTAAAGCTCCAAACTATGTCCTAAAATTAGATGTAGTAAATTTGTCCTCTATACAAAGCTTGAGTAGATCTATCGGCCATGATTAGAGTTTAATCTGGAGAACATGGTCAAAAAATTCCTAAAACTGTCGGAACAATTTTTTGATGAATTTTATGAGTAGTATTCTGTATCTATTTTCCAAGCTAGTAACAAATAACCTCCCTTTCTTTCTTATTTTTCTTTTTTATTGGGCATCAGTCACTAGATCACCACTGGGGGGGAAATATAGTTCAGATTATTGATCCTTTATACCTTTCCTGTTCAGAATCTTCCGCCTATAAAATATTTTGTCAATACAGGCTTTAGTTTTTTTCTCTAATATTATTCAGTGGATTTGAGAATCGTGATTTAGTTACTCTCCTATACGAACTTGTTTCAATGCCTATTAAATCATATATTAATTTGCAATTCTTAACTCCTACCTACAGCTTCCAATATTGCATAAGTTCCGCAAATCAAAAACGTTTTTAAGTTTATTTGGAGCTCTATTTTTGATATTCATTATGATTGCTTGCCTGCCTGTTGGCTTCCCATATAAGAAGGATGTGGCAGTACAGAGAGTTTACGTTTTGGTAAGCGCTTCAGTGAATAATTTTCAAAATTTAGAAAACGTGTAACTTACAAGTATTCTAACTCAACTTTTTTCTAAACCAAACAGCACACAGCACGCACTTTCTACGACGAGCGAGGTTTTGTCTATAAAAACGAAAGCGGTTTCTATGTGCAACCTGTCGATAAGCGTATTAACACTTTGAAGAAAACCGTTTTCCAAAATGCTGAACCGAAATCGAAGATTCCAGAAGATTGTGAGACGGAACTTTTTTGCGGTTTGCCATTATATAATTCGCGTTGGATGGATTGGAAGTAAGTGTACATGAACTGTTACTTGTGTATACACAATTTTTCGAAAGAAATATTTTGAAATATACGCATTTCAATTTTCTATTAATTTTTCTACAGAAACTTCTCCCGCTGGGTAGCGGCGCCAAGTCCACATCTGCCTATACCAACCGAACTAAAGTTAACCTCAAAAGTTTATATTACTGAGACACGAGTACGTTATGGTTTCAGCTTAAAGTCCGCAGATCGCGTAGTGATCTATATAGATCCTTATCCAAATACGAAAATTGTTGATTGGACTTTCGATAAGACGCCATTGAAAAGTAATTTCTCGACACCTTATTTTGTGTATCACGTCTATTCGATGGATGATAGGCCATTAGATTTCTGGATTGAATTGGACGTAAGTGCAATATTTGTAATATTTTAAATTTTTTTTCTTAGTTCGAAAAATTTCGAAAATTATTTGTTATTTCATATTTCCATTTTTTTGCTGCAATTTAGTGCTTTTATAATTCGGTGATTAGATCTATATACGAGAATTTATTGTGGAATTCATTAGGTTTGGGACTTTGCTGAATTAAGTCTTTTTTGAAACTTATAAAATGGTTGCCTACATTTAGGATCTCAGTGAATAAAACGTTCGTTTTGAATGAAGCGTTAAATTTCCTTAAAGGAATTACCAAAAATCTAAATAATTTTTATTTCGAAAATTTTTTATGACTTCATGTTTTATTTTTTTGCTGCAATGTACTTCGTTTAAAATTCAAAAACTGGTTTCCTTTATACGATAATTGATTGTCGGGTAAATTAGGCTTGGGACTTTGCTAAGTTATGTCTTTTTAAAGACTTATAAAATGGTTGCCTACATTTAGGCTCATAATAGTGAAAAAACATTCGTCTTGAATGAAGTACCAAGGGTCTTTAAGAGAACTACCAAAACCCAAAATGAAATGTACTTATTGCTCATTATTCTCTACTTTCAGCGCGGTACTCCGGACTATGAAGGCGCCGCACTGCGTCTTGGCATCGGCGCACACTTCATGTACCATGACGCTTACTATACTGAAGAATTTAAAGAGTTCCTCAAGCTATTTCCCGAGTGGTCCTATCCGATAGACTGGTTAGCTTCATATGAGAGTCGCATTTTCTAGTAATTTCATTGAATTACTTTTTCGAATTTATTATAAAATAAAACAAAAACATTTTTGTAATTTCTTAACACAACTTAAGAATATTTTTTATTATTTTTATTTAATGATATTTTCAAAAGATATAGAAATAATCATATAAAAACTAATAAATAGATTTGTATATCTGATTATAAATAGTTTTTCTTTTTACAAAATTAAAATAAAATATAAAAAATGTAACAAAAAGTCTTTAAAAGAGTTTCTCTTATGTCAATAAATATCGTGGTGCTGTAAAGTTCTGCGGAAAGACTCATGTCTCAGAAGCTGTACTCAAGCACTTTGTTCGTTGGTTTGCGTTGGCTTAAAGAATATACAAATTTTATGCAAAAAGTCATTAGTTTAAATTTAAAGCTATGGCATCCGTAAATAATAGCAGTTCAGGGTTCGAACGTAATCGTCAACATGAAGCGAAGTATTTGGTTCCTATTGCTTAGATACGCCAACTGTCATACGAACTTGTCCAAGCGCTCACTGTGGACCAGGCTGGGAATCCAGCGACGAGCTCACGAAACTCATCTGTGTTTGAAATGTCGTCGTGTATCTTATGGCCTATCACGGCGATGTCCAATGTTGCGCCTGACCAATCTGGACTATTATGCTGTATAATTAAAATAAATAAATGAAATGAAAAACAAGCTTAGTTGTATCGATCAATTATATAGATAAAAATCTGTATTAAAAGCGCTAGGTAAAGTAAATAGTTTTGTAAACCCTTTTACGACGTTTTCACGAAGTTCGTAACATGCAGTAGGAAAGGTCGGAGACCCTATAAAGTATATATAAAAATGATCCCAGTGAGGTACTGAATTTTGACTCCGTCTGTATATCTTTCTTCCCCTCTGTAGATACGGGAAATTTCCCCTCACTTTCGGAGATGTCGACCTGGAATTTTCCACTCGTCCTTTTCTTACCAAAAAGCTACATAATTGTCGGAACCGCCGATAGCGGACCACTATAGCATATAGCTCCCATGCAAAGTAACTCATTGTTTGAAGAACCTTTTTATTTGGCAAGCTATCGTCACCGCCTCTTCACCTACCTCAAACTCCATATGAAAACGGAACGGCGCCGGATCCAAAGCATATGACAAATATATAAAGTACGGTGCCTCGAAATGCTCCTGAATTGGCGTACGATCCAATGACCAATCAATCAGTTTGGTATCATTCATAGGTTTTATGAAAATACTCATATGATCGGGACCCGCAACTTCCAAGCTAATGATCAGATTCGTATTTGAGATGCGATCTTTGCGCATAATACGCAATCTCGGCCAACCACCGGTTTTCGGAGCAGGGCCGTCAATCCAAAAGCTTTGCTCACTGAAAAACGAAATTAAAATCAAATTGAATCAAAACTATAAATATATATTGTTTAGCTTACCGCCAGCCCAGCCAACGCGAACTATATATTGGATAGCCGCACATTATTTCAGTCTCGCAATTCACCGGTTTATCGATGGATGTTGTATTCATATGCTCAAACATATAATCCACAGAATGTGGATGACGATCAACAGGCACGATATAGTAGCCGGCATCGCTGTAGCGCACTGACATGTCAGGATCGGCATTATGGAAAGTGCGTATTGTGTGCTGGGAGAGAAATTATAAGAACTGTAAATTAATGTCTATAACTTGAATTATTGATTTGAAACTTACAGCGACATAGAAACGCTGTGGTGCTTCACGCTCCTTATAAGGAAAGCCCACAGGGGTGGCGGCCAGAATTATGAAAGCCAAACAAACGCCACCGAAGATGGAAATAATTGTTTTTGACTTGCGGAAGAGGCATAAAAGTGGTACCTGCAAATAAATCGAAACCAAATAAATTATATGAACCACTTCAAAACTTTGAGTCTCCCAACCTACCAAGAATGGCGCCATAACTAAGGAAATTAACATGGTAAAGCCACCAATAAGAATATCTGGATTTTTATTGGCGCCATCGCGACCCTGCATCGGTATGAAAATGACATAGAAAGCATAACTGCAGTAACTGTAAAAGAGGAACGGCAACAATTGGCAGACGATATGTGGTATGAGCCAGAGGAAAGCTGCGAAAGAAACAGAGATCTTTACTGAAAAAAAACTTAAGCAGTAATAACAAGAAACACTCACTTGTTTTGTGAAAGCAAGTGATCATATTCAAGATCACCGATAACACATAGAAGGCGATACAAAGCATCAAAGCAAATGCCGAACGTATGCCAAAAGAGATCAAGAATATACAAACCACCGTTAGTATCAGACAATGGGCATGCATGATGAGCTGTATGGCATAGCCCAAGGGAAGACCGTGCTGCAAAATAATATATATCATATACATATAATAAACTACCAACACATACATATGTACAACACACACACCTCTTTCGTGCGACTCAAATAGACCGCCGGCAGCAAGCCCATCATAAAGAACATCGGACAAAAGTATAAACCGAAAAGCATCCATGGCTGTGAGAACCACGACATAGATAAACCGACGGAGTCCATAAATATCGCAATTGTGATCGTAACTAAAATCGCCAAGAGCACAGCAGCGACTTGTATGCCCAATAAAATGCCGAATTTGATAAAGACGCGACGACGGAACATGCCCGTCTGGTGTGCCATATTCCAGATATAGGCCAATATAGTGATAATGGCAATGACACAAACAATAATATTTACAACGGTGCCGGTGGTTTCCGAATAGTAGACAATAAACCAGCCAAGCACATCGAAGAAGATTGTGTGTCCCTCTGCGTGTTCCTATAATTATAAAATGTGATAAAATTTAGTGATATATAAATATACAGCGTTGAAGCTATCAATAAATGAACTTACGGAAGGATCTTCCATTTCGTGTGCATTACATAACGCTTTGGTCAAGGCCAATACATTGTCGCCGGTGAGCTGATAAGTTCTTTGCGGTATCAAGCCAAAGCGATCATATTTCGTATGATAGACATAGCCATTGAGCGTGTGAGCCATATCTAAGCCTGAAAGATTTAAAAAAGCAAGAGAGAATTACAGTTAGAGAGATAGTTTCAAGAGTTTTTCATAAACCATACAAGAGTTCTTCGAAACAGAAATAAAAATCTTGATCTATATGGCTTTGTCAGTCACTGCCAAGATTGTACAGAGTATTTCTTCCTTAATTTTCTGCAGTTGCTTCTGCATATCTTCTGCGAACCTGGCGATATAGTCGAAATGGATCCTCAGTCGTCTCAAAAACAGCCTGAAGACGTTTTGTGGGTTTTTGAGAGTGTTTTCCTTCATAGATAGGAATATTTATATATGATAATGGACTGGCGTTCCGATTTTGTTTTGTTTTTTAAATCACATTTTAACCTAACCTAACTTACCCAATGGCTTCTCATAACTATACCAGATAGTTGAAAAGATCTGTACGGTTAGTCACCATAATGGAATGAAAGGAAGGATTTATGAACGACCAAATCGAAATAGATAATTTAGACGCCCCTTCTTCGCTTAGTCTTTAACAGCTTTATAAGGGTACGTTCGGATCCAGACTTAAAGCAGAAAACGGAATCGCGATATCTAGCGCTTTTCAATGACATCTCTGCTTAGGATGACATTCTTCGCCAGTATGAACATAGACTATGTTGTTTGAACTTCACTAATCGAAGATTCTCTGCCAGTAAGAACAGACTAGACTAGGTTTTTTTTCAACTTCACTAATCAAATATTTTATTTACTTATTAATATGTTAGATTCATAAAATATATCTATATATACTACCTATTTACCACATGTCAAACCTATTGTACTTACCAGGTATATTTCCGAAATCTCTAAATATTCTGAAATCAGTCTCCGAAGGTACAAATCCAAATTGAAACAATTCTTCGCCGATCGTGGAAGCATACGGATGTTCTATGTGCCTACCGTAATACTTCATCAACCATGGATGATCAGGACCGGACTGGAATAAAATTTCACGACCACCAGAGCCTGCTGAATCCAAGTTTATGACAGCTCTATAAAGTTAGGAGTTCATCATTTAATTTACTTTTGACTTTTTTCACTTTCCATCGTACTCACTTGACATTGCGCGCCCATTTGTGTTGCGTAATGAACCCATGTGATCCCTGTAATGGATTTTCTTCGGCGCCATTGAATAGAAACACAATCGAGTGCTGTAGCGGTGTCTCATATTTGGAAATCACACGCAAAGTCTCCAACATAATGACAATCATTGCGCCCGAATCACCGGCCCCGGAGCTACCGGGCACCGAGTCATAATGACTGTTAATCAGCAAACTCGATGTGCTATTTGTGCCACGCGGCGTCAATTTCACTACAACATTCTGTATGCTCTGATACACATTCACCATCTTCCAGATGACATAATTACCGGAGGTAACCTGTACTTCGTGTTCTATGTCGTAGAGATCTGTGCGCGCATCTCTCACTATTTTACTGATTTCGGTGAGTAGAAATTGCACTGCGGTTTGTTCGTTTGCCGCACTACCCACAACTTTCGGGCCGATTTTGGTGAGACGCAGCAGCATGCTCTCCGCGCTCTCGCCAATAAAACGACCCGGACTTGTGGCTTCATCCTCCAATTTGAGCTGTTCCGGATAGCTATGATAGCTGGGTATGACGGTGAGGTAGAAGAGTAGAAACCAAAATGCTATAAACAACGGCGCCCAATACCAGCCGAATTTGCTGCGGTTGTATATGATTTTCATATTCTCATATTTCGATTTCATGTTAAGCTCGTGCATGGTGCCTAATTTTGTCGTTCGGCTTATGTCGGAGTTGTTGATTTAGGTGGTAATTTCAGGATATCTAAAAAGAAATATTAAAAAGAAGGTTTTTTTTATTCCAAACTTGTAAAGTTTTAGCATTTTTGGTTAAAAATTTTGAGTTTGCAATTTTAGAGCCAAGATCACCTCATCATTCCTCATTAATCCTAGTACCTTGATTAGTTTATTATCAAAACTGAAAATATCATATTCTGAAGTATTGTTTGGAATAAACGAGTTTCAAGCAAGTTACTCTTGACTGCCATTATTAACCATATTACATGATATCGACTTATGCCTTTTTCAACATATTGTCAGAGAGATATTTAAAATTTTTTAAAGACACATCTTTATAATAACATAAAGGTCAAATTATCAGATTGTTGAAATTTTTTAATAGAATATAATCTCACTTTAATCCAGATAGCTGAAAGATTAAACTTTAAAGTTTAATTCAGGAAGTAAAGAAAAATTTCCCTCTTATGGGTGGGCGCATTTTGCCACGAGATCTAAAATGGAAAGCGTACAAAATACAGCTTGTGTAAGAACTGAAGCCGCTCGACCTTCCCAAGCGACATCGCTTCGCTCTATGGGCTCTTAAAAAGTTTCAATAAGATCCGAAGTTGAGCTAAATTTTGTTTTTAGCGGCGACGCCCATTTCTGGCTAAATGGGTTTGTAAACAAGCAAAATTGCCGCTTTTGAGACGAAGAGCAAGCTGAAGAGATTCAAAAGCTGCCATTTCATCAAGAAAAAACAACGGTTTGCTGTGTTTTGTGGGCCGGTGGAATCATCGGTCAAAAATGAGGTCATTGAGAACGTAACCGTCACTGGCGCCATGATAACCGACTATTCGATGCCTGAAATTGAAGCTCATGATCTCGACGACATTTGGTTTCAAAAAGACGGCGCCACTTCTCACACATCGCATCAATCAATGGATTTATTGAGAGAACATTTCGGTGAGCATATAATTTTCTATTTTGGGCCAATCGACACCGTTGGACTCTTTACTGTGGGAATATGTACAGCCAAAAGTATATGCGGACAATCCCGCTTCGATTCAGGTCTTGATGCAAAGTCTTACTCATGGCATTCGCCAGTTACCAGTCAAAATGCTCGAACGAGTAATCGAAAATTGGACTCAACGGATGTACTATCTGAGATAATTTTCAAAAAATAAATGCCAAAAAATGTGCTTTAGAATGATAACAAACATTCCGCATTAAAATTGAAGTTTCTGTGTTTTTCTTTAATAAAGAAAGAGGTTCCCTAGGAATGCATAACCATTTAAAAAGATAATATAAATATTAAGTGGTTACAGTAATTGTCTTGGAATTCGAACTATTATCAGGATGCTCTCCAAATTTCATTAATATAACTCAAAAATTGACAAATATTTTCAGTATAAAGTCGGAGAAAAGTATTTAGGCATCTGAGAGCTTGAGAATTTATGACCCGGTTTCACGATTTCATGACTTTTCACATTATAGCATAATAATGTAGGGGCAAAATTAGATACTAAAATTGTTTATTTAGGTGCAGTGTTCCAGAGATATGAAATTTCATCTAGCCATTGACGAAGTGAATTGACGTACTTATATATTAGTAGCTATCAACATAACCACTATATGTATAAGTGATGGGAGTGGTTAACGAAATCATGTTTCCCCCTTTTTCGCATAAAAACATAAAAAGTAGATAGAGAGAATTTTTCTAAGTGTGTTTTATTTTAATAGTTTGATCGATTTAACTTTGGTTATTTGTTAGACAAGTAATTTAAAACGCTTAGAGGTCGGCACCATGCCCACTTGTTGAAATACTTTGGGTGACAGATATTCCTACTTACTTCAACGCTCTGTAGCGAATTAAAGTTCTGTATCTTATATTCCGGCTTAGTTATGGCGCCTCATAAGTTTTCGTTTAATTTCGTTTTATGGGCTTGTCAGTTGTCCGATACCTTGAAACCAAAGAACGCATGTACCATATTTCATCACGATTTCTTGCAAAGACAGACAAACAAACTTTGGACTTTTATTAAAACTTTCTCTAGGACCATGTATGTATATAAAATCTAGGACAATATACTATAAAACCGTTGATTTATGGATTCTATTTATTCCAGAAATACATGATACAATAATTAAGTACAAAAGCAATAACAATTCCATTTGAACTTGCCCTTCATAGGCAGACACAAAGTAATAAATAAATGTCATGAACACGCACACAACAACATGTGCGTATGTATTAACCACAACAAGTGCTTATCGACAAATTAATAAAGTCGCATCATTAATATTGTGCTTCATTTCCATTTAACAAGAACGCACTGAAACTTCACTGTAATTTTTTACATTTTTTTCTTTTTTTTTTTCTTTTTTTCAATTTCACATAAATCTCTCCGAATCCACAGGCGGCATCAATTATAAATAATTATGTTGGTGTGACTTTTCGCTGCATTTTTGTTGCAACAGCGAATAAAAGCTGAAAAATATTCGGAGAAAAACAGATTCACTTTCACACTCACTCACAACAAGTAGCTGCAGCTTAATTATATAACACGACCGCCAAACTCGTTAAAATCATCAATAACAAGCGTTTACGCGCCGGCGTGCCTCGGTGGCAGCGAGGCGAATGCATAAAAACTGCATTCGAATTGCAGAACAAAGAGCAGCTGTTGGCACATTAATTGAATTGTCTGGAAGCGGCTGGCATACGTAACATATTTGTGGCGTGAAAGGCTCGGGTTACGGCACATATTTACAATTATTTCATATTTGACTCGTTTGCGCGTGTGACAAATGCTTGCGGCCACACGAACAAACGCACCCGCCGTTGACCGCTCGCTGATTGCCGCAATTTATGCGTTATTTTTTGTGTTATTCCATTAAAGCGAAATATGAATGTGAAATTATGGGAAAAAATATTCAACGATACAATTATACAAACATATAACCATGATGAACGTGTTAAAAAAATAATTGTTTTTAAATAAAATGCAACTGATTAAGCCACGCATCGCTTGATTGAGATTTTGATTGATTAATCTCAATGCTACACACACGCACACATGTGTGTATATTCAAGGTTTTAAATAACTGCACTTTAATTTCATAAGCTGGATTTAATGTACGCTTTGACCTTACACTCGTAATGGGTGTCCTTGGGATACCGCTAGCCAGCAAAATACTGAATTTTAGTAGTATATATAGCGTATATCACGATCTTGGTTGAAGGTTCGGTTCAATAAAACTCTTCGAAATGATGTTAATATTACGCTGAAATTCAGGCAAAGACAAAGGCTTGATTCCTTAGGCCCTCGTGTTTTATAACCGAAACGGACCCTTTATTGCTAATTTTCAGAAAACTATTTGAGGAATATTTTATGTTACGTACATACGTACTTACATATATACAAACGAGACAAAAACGAAAACGAGAGAGGAATAAACAGATAATGCAGAAAGAGAGAGATAGACATTGCTAGATAACTTAAGGGAGTATTTTGGTTTGGGATTTTGAAAAAATCGATTTTTTTTGCATATTTTGAAAGTTTAGACTTTCAAAAATATGACCTAGGAAGAATTTTTCAAAATTCGACTTATTTTCGGAGATACAGCCGATTTTGTGACGTGGCGTCCGTGTTCACTAGAATTGTCTCCTAAACTTTAAACGCGTTTTTCGAAACTACTTTTTTGGAGGTGGTTGACATGATATCTCAAGTTCTACTGAACCGATTCCTTTGAAGTTTGGTATATATCTTCTTTATACAATGTATATCCAACAAAGAGTCGAAATTATTAAAATTTACTACCGAAATTCTGAATCAGTGATTTCAACTTTAAAAGCGCCACACACACAATTATGGTTGTCACAATCGTCCTGTCAGATCAACCACGGCAGTGAGACAAAAGAGTGCCCATAGTGTCGAGAATATTGCTGCCGCTAGCGCATCTGTTGAGGAAAACTCAAATCAGTTTCTCAGACGTTGTTCTTAAGCGTTGGACATCTCTGTGACGTCGATGTGCGAAAAGGTTTTAGCCTACAACCCTACAAGCTCAAATTGACACTAGAACTGAAGCGGCTTGACCACCAGAATCGTCGGGTCTTCGTGAATTGGGCTGAGCATTAACTTGAAAAATATCCGGATTTTCATCGAAAAATCATCTTCTGCGAAGAGGCCCACTCTAAAGAAATTACCCTGGTTACCCTGGTCGATCTTTCGCGTAGTACTCCATTCTGTGGCTGAATGGCTTCGTCAATAACCAAAATATGCGTGATTGGTCAGGCAGCAATCCACACGTACTCCATGAGTGACCATTGCATATGGAAAAAATTACGGTTTGGTGCAGTTTAAGGGCCGGCTACGTCATTGGGCTGTACTTCGTAATGATGAAGTCCGGCACGTTACTGTGAATGGGAATCGCTGCCGCTCGATGATAACCGAATATTTTTGGTCCGAATTGGACGACGCCACAAGCTACACAGTGTACAGTGTTATTTCACTGAATGGCCCTATTAATTGGACGCCTCGGTCGCGCGATTTGACGCCGTTAAACTATTTCCTTTGGGGCTACGTCAAGTCTATGGTCTACATATGTCAACAAGCAACGACGATTAGTGAACTTCGTTCGAATATCGAACCCGAAATTGCAGCAGTATTGGCTGATTTATGCTTGAAAACCATCAAAAAGTGGTTTCAGCGTTTGGACTTCTGTATACAAAAGAAATGGAATTCCAAATATAAAGGCAACAAATATTTTTTTTTTATTAAAAAAACTTTTATAGCTCTCTTATTGAAAAACTCATTATTTAATTTTTCACACAAAAAAATATATGTGTCTAAAGCCTTAAAACACCCTAATTTTAGGAAAGTATTTTTTCAGATGATACAAGAATCTAGTCAAATGTGATCCGGACTGACAAAAACAAAAACAACATTTTCACGTGTTTTAATAAAAAAATATTTATTATCGCCTTTAAATAGGCCAACGGTTATCAAATGTGCCATATAGTAAGTCTCCACTGGGACAGCCTTTAGTAATTTCAACGAATTTTTGCTTTTTTTCGGTTTCGGCTCATTATTGTAGCGCCTTTTGCCAGATTTTTGAAAGAGTTTCGAAACCCACATTACACCACCAGTAATGATGTATTATGCTGAATGTAAAGACCTCAACCTCGTTGTCAAGCTTCTCTTTTGCGACTCGAAATCGTTTTTGCAATAGATTCCAGTGTTCATACGCAAAACATTAACCAAACGGCTGAGTCTGTTTCTTTGACTTTTTCGTTGTTTTCGTTAGGTGTAATGGATAAACGACTCGGATAAGACAAGTTTTCGATGCCTTCATGACTTTTTCTGAATGCTTTATGCCACTTGAATACGTTTGTTCGTGTTTTAGTAAACGCACCAAAACACTTCTGCAACATTTTCAATGATTTCATCGCCGAAACACAAAATTTCAAGCAAATTACGGATATTCTTGAGGATTTGAGTTTATTACTGCTTCTATGTTGGGGCTTATGCAACGTTTGTCCAATTTATTTCCATTTACGGCGATGGTTTTCAATGTGGATAGGTTGTTTGTTTGGTTGAAACCCAAATATCAGCATTGTTTCTAATAATGGAACAAATTAACCGCCTAGTCTTGCGGTGACAGCGGTTAAAGGAGGTTAATGGAAGAGGATCAGTACTTTCTAAGTCTGTACATACCACAAAACACAACCTAGAGCTCGACTTAGGGCCGCTTTTGAAAGCCAGAAATAAACTGTTCATATATATGTAAAAAAATCGATGTAACAATGAGGCTTGTTTTGTTTTCTAACAATCAATGAGTTGTACATACATATGTATGTATGGTAAATGGAAGAACCTATAATAAATATTTTATACACTTCAACTTCATATAATTTAGCGAAAGTATCTACTGGTCTCCTCCGTTTAAACCCTTCGGTACTTTTTTAGTTAAATAAATAGCGATTTATGGCCTTAATTGACTCAGTGACACTAATCTGTGATAATAAAATTTTAATGCTCTTGAGAAAATCAATTATGCTTTAAACTCAATTATATTTTACAATTTAATTGCAGCTGATTTTATTGCCTTTTCCCTTCTTGAAACAAACCGCCAGAGAAAACATATGGTCAAAAGCAAATATTTACCACCCAGCTGACGGTTATCTGTAGAAAAAGGCAAATATTCGACTGGACAAGAAATAAAGCAATTATGTACCGTTAAAACTCATAAAAATAGATTAGAAGCGATAGCGTTTATAATTATTTAAAAACTCATAAAAATAGATTAGAAGCGATAGCGTTTATAATTATTTATATATGCAGTTGTGTGTGTAGGTTATTAGAAAATATTTTTTTTTTTTTTGCTCTGAGAAATTTATAAATTTATGAAATCATTTTCGCCCATTTCCCACCTCTCTATCCGCCACTGATATATGTAGCTGTCACACAATTAACCGATCAAAATCAAGCACTTATATGAAAAACTCTTTTATTTGTCAAGCTATCTTCACAAAATTAGGTTTCATCCTCGAAGCAAGTCGAACTTGCGGCAACAGTCTCCGCCGGAGATCGCGTTTAGCTCGAAAATTAATCAATTTTTTCTCTCAAAAAGTTTACTGTGTATTTGCAATTTAATTTTAAGACAATTGATATGCCAATATTTTTTTTTCTTGAGAAAAAATTACTCAGTTAATAGAAAACTAAAAGTTCTTCTCTCATTTAGTTCAGAGTTAAACTTTATCAATTTCCGCACACTTCCATTCCATAAAACTAAAAACAGTTATCAGTGTCTCCATTTATATACGCATGTGTGTGCGTATAAAATTTAGTTTAGAATAACAGTTCATTAGCTCTGGCGGCCATTGCTTTATCACACAACGCGCGTCGAAATGCGCATTCAAGTTCATTGCTGTCGATAAAAAGAAATGAACAGAAATACAATATAATTGCAAAATATGTAGATAAATGCGCCAAGCAATAAATATTTGCTTGCAATTAAAGATATGCACTCACACACACACACAAATATATAGGCACACATATACTATATAATGACTATTCTTGTTGCTTGCCTCAAACTTGCAGCAATCGCATTTATTATTGCTTGCTTGCTTGGCTGGTTGCAGTCATAAATTTTTAATCGTAGAACAATTAAATAAATATTACACTCACTACCCCGTTATAGTACCAACATGAAGCGTTATAAATGACCCCAAATGACTGCACACAAGCGATTAAAAGTCAAATCGTAAATTGGTCAATAATTTCGGTCGTGAGTTCAAGCGCTTCAAATGCGATTCGGGCAAAGAATGTTGAACGAAAGATTGATGGTACATTGTCATACAATTACCCAAATAATATTTATATTTATTCTGTGCTTTTGTTGTAGCATTATTTTTGTTGGTACCAGGGTATACAAATTCCGAAAATGTTGTTTTCATATATACATTAGAGTGGGTCCATTTTTTCTTCTATAAAAACGGGTTTGCAGGAAATATTCTACGGATCATTCTGAATATCTTTGCCTAAGGTACTATGGATCTAAAACCGGTTTCGAGCCAGAAGAAAAGAAGTTCAAAAGAAGTTTAAAAAATCTGAATAATCGGTTTAATGGGAGATAAGTGATATAGTATTTCGATCTGGCCAGTTTCGACAAATGATCAGTAGAATATCAAAATGTACCTATGTACGTATTAAATTTCATTCGTATATATCAAAAACTGTCGAAAAAACTTTTAAGATCTCTAAAGAACTTCGCCTTACAAATCGCTGGCTCGAAACCGGTTTTAATGTTGATTTTCTTACAAGCTGTCGGCTAGCTTAGCTGATTGCTTCAACTTACTCTTAAGGAAAATTGTACAGTGTGAACTGTAGAACATTTCCCACATACGCGATTTTTCCGTTTTTGTTTTGCTCGCTGTAAATCAACACGATCTAGTGTACATAGTATGTATGTATGTACATTCATATGTCGTCCATTGATTGATGGCAATTTTTTCGACTCATAGATAGTTGTCCTATGTGCATACAGATGGAAAAATTCTACTCGGCTATGGCTCCTTATTGCTCTTAGATTTTTAGACACTTACGTGGGCAGAACCTATTTTACTACTTCATAGGCTGAAAAGTCTTCGGCTTGACGGAAAGATCGCGTCAAACTAAAAATCTTTATCTTTGGCTACGAGTACTTCTTCTTTGCTGGCGCAGACAGCGCTTTCGCAGTTATAGCCAAGTTTATAGCAGCGCGTCAGGCTATTTTCCATTTCGCTATTTGACGCCAATTGGAGATTCCAGGCCTTTCTCCACCTTTCCAACGGAATAGAGGTCTTACTCTATTTCTGCTTCTCTCGGCGGGTACTGCTTCGAACACTCTTAGAGCTGGAGTTTTTTCATCCATTCGGACGGCATGACATAGCCAGCGCAGCGTTGTCTCTTAAATCGTTGAACTATGTGAATGTCGTCGTATGTCTCATACAGCTCATCGGTCCAACCAACGCGCAAAAAAGCCATAAATCTTCCGCAAAACCTTTCTTTCGATAACTCTTAATGTTGTTATCGTCCATGGCGCAGGACGGACCATATAGCACGACCGGAATATTGAGTGACTTATAGAGTTTGGTTTTTGTTCGTCGATAGAGGACTTTACTTCTCAATTGCCTGCTCAGTCCGAAGTAGTTATTGTGCGTTGGATTTCGAGACTGACGTTTTTGTTGGAGTTGATGCTGGATCCAGGATAGACGAAACTGTCTACGACGAAACTGTCGAAGTTATGACTGTCAACAGTGACATGGGAGCCTAGAAGACAGGAGGTATTTCGTCTTCGTTTCCTTGTCTGAAAGCGCGCTTGGTATCGAACGGCTTGAAAATGTTCTTCCCGATTCTGCAAGAACTTTAAGTATTATTCAACGCCAGTTCTCAAGTTACCGATTTCTAAGGGACACAACTTCTTCTATTGTTGCTGAGTTTTGATATAAAGCAATGGCTTGGTAAGTGTTACAGCAAATATGTCAAGCATTTTCAGCGACAAATACTGATGATATTTCTCATGATTTTTACATATAAAAAAAGGTCACGTGCGCCGCGATCTATCAAGCAAACGTTCAAAGAATATTCAGACTTTGATCACACCTAATAAAAGCGAGTTTCTGCACCGATTTGTGATGGATGGCGATCAAACATTGAACCAACATTACAGATCTGTGTCCAAGAAAAAAATTTTCCTTCTCACGAAAAAGTATTGTTTTGGTTCTACGAAATCGTAGTCAAGCCAATAATGTTCTATATTCCAAAGAGCGGTTCACATTGGCATCTCTTGTGCACTGCAGATTACACCAACAATATCACTTAATGCCCTTTCAAGCATAGCACCTGTGGATATTACTGGACGCAGCAAGCTTTTACACCTTTGTGCCGAAGCTTGGAGGAGCAGAGCGGTAATACTAGCGCTGAGCTCGCTAACTGTGCGCTTAAAGCTAGTCAAGGAGTGTATGTCTTCCCTAGACATAGCATCAAGCTACTTCATTATAAGACTCGTTTAGATGCCTACACGTAACAGTATCGGTGGCAACTGTCTACGTGCAAAGCCAATGAGCTAGTCAGAGGGATCACCTTTGCTCCTACAGAATTCAATCTCCTTTGGTCTATTGCGTTCTAGCACTGAAGTAATGGATCTCGCGTGCGCTTAGCAGTGATCTTAGGTATCACGAAAGACCAGTGTTCTAAGCCGACCAAGTGAGATCCCTGTTAGACACGATCTCTTACCCTCCTCCTGAATGCAATTGAAAGTCATACCTTTTTTCGTTTTTCTAGTCAATTGCAAATTAGTTTGTAGTTAATATTGTCTCATTTATTTTTCTTAGAATGTTTTTTTCTTTTCGTAAAGATTTATGTTCACTATTTGCTTTTTACTACCGTCGAAAATATTTCTGCCAAACATAAAATAAATCATCTAAATTGCTCAGCAGCGTTTTACTAATAAAAGGCTACCTTTTAATTATGAGCTTCCAAAAATACACGCCGACAAACCGAGCCCAGAGCATATGTAATCATGTAAATTTAAAGATGACAACAGGCGAAAATTTCATCTTTGAGGCGGCTAAAAATAAATTGTCAT
Organism: Bactrocera tryoni; assembly: GCF_016617805.1. Lineage (NCBI taxonomy): Eukaryota > Metazoa > Arthropoda > Insecta > Diptera > Tephritidae > Bactrocera > Bactrocera tryoni. The sequence continues at coordinate 18,865,741 of NC_052501.1, read as the reverse complement.
GTTTTCATTACAGCAAAGCGCCAAAGCGGCAAATGACAAGTAAAAGCAAACCGCTATACGATGCCCCGGTATTGGCGCGTTTTTAATGAATGAAAAACAACAAATGCGCTGAGGAAAAGAAAACAAAAACAAAAAATAAAACGGTGTAAATTGCAAAAGTCACAAATTGTCGTCTTGTGTTTTGATAGAAGATGGCGTGTGGTGCGACTAAAATACAAAAGCATTCACACCACAATAAATATAGATCACACATATCAATGTAGGTATGTTTGCAGGTGTGTATATCGTAGCAATTTGTTATTATTGTTGTCATTAGCCGTATGAGCTAGTTAACGATTTTGTTTTTCTTTAATATTTTTCTGCCGTTTTCCATAAAGTATTTTTGGTGTTTTGTGTATTTTGCTCAGCTCAAATGTTGCATGATTTTCATTTGGGACACGCGTTCGTTGAGTTTTTATTTTTCCTAAATACACATATACATACAAACATACACGTTGTTTTTACGAGTTTAGCAATTTATGACAGCGAAATAGCGAAATGAGAACTGTTGATTCGCATGACTCAAGCATAACGGCACATCAAATCATGAGAAAAAACATTTTGAAAGAAGATATTTCGGAAAATGCAAAACAATTAGTATATAAAAGCTATTAACATACATAAGAAGTCACATATGACTAGTCGGTCCACTTTTTGCTAAAATCAGCTGCCAAATTATTTTAGCGTTTTTCACACCAATTATTGTGCTTTATTTTCTTTAGCGTTTTACTTTCAAAATAAAATAAATAAATCAAATTTTATTTTGTAGAAAATCGTGTGAATTTCATCTATTAATAGAATCATTTACTGAACAAAGCCTAGAACCGAAAAATCCTATTTAAAAAGCAAATTTAGTAATACTAGAAACAAGAAAGTCTGGAACTCGGGGAATGATACAAAATATAGTGGGAAGTTTATACTTTAAAGCAAAGTGCTTGGCCAGTGTAGAAAGCGACAAGTAGCCTGAGTTTGTTCCTTAGGAGCATGATCACATTTTTAAACCTTTTAAGGTTGTAGTCACCCATTAGCAATTTGGCATTGCGCATGCCTTCGAGTTGTTGCCAATACCACTCCATACCCACCAATTTATTCTTGCGGAGCAGCTCCTTCATAGCATGGGGACCAACCGCAATTGAAAGGTTCGGGTCCGACCATATTGGTGAATGCGACGGAGCAGCCGAGCTCATCAGTCAGTTCATTTCCGGCTATACCTTTGTAACCGGGCAGCCAGATAAGGTGCACTTGTTTACGATCTGATAGACTGTTCAGCCGTTCTATACACTCCTGCATCAATAGCAGCGATTCGATCTCGTACGCAGAGATCGCTTTAAGTGCCGCTTGACTGTCGCTGAGTATAACTATACTTCATTGCGATAGTTGTGTTGTAGGTTTAATTCTACGCACCGACTTATAACAGAGAACTCTGCTTTGAATGTGCTCGCAAAACTTCCCATATATACGGAAAGTTTGGTGCGAGGTCCTGCGACTCCTGCATCAATTTCCTCCGACATTTTCAAGCCGTCGGTGTACTGATTGATTTTACTATCCATGAGCAGTAGTTCGAGAACGTTCTATTATTCCATTCAGCCTTACTGCTGAGGATCTTCTTTGATGAATTGATCTTCTTAATGAATTTTACATTTTTGATAATGCTGTCCTTTGGGAGTAGAGCCAATGGTATTTCGCCACTTAAATCCTTCATGCGCTGGGAAGAGATTATCATATTATTCTGCTGCCATTTGGAGCAGTGAGTGTTTGGCTACCTTACCGAATACTAGGTGAAGCGGTATGAGTTCCAGCATAACTTCAAGTGCCGCTGTCTGACATATGTGCATGACAGCCGACACGCAGATGTAGGCGAGACGTTTCAGCTTCGATAGTTGAAGTCCTACCGAAGCCTGCGTTGCTTTCGAGGCTCAACCCACCCCCCTAAATATGATAATCTTTCGCATGATCATGGTATACAAACACCTAACAATCCTTAGCTTGAAGCCCCAGGATTTACCAGCTAGCCGATTGCACATTATAAGTGCTTTATCAAGTTCCACCGCAGAGTACATAGAGTCCAGCATAATACCAAGGTATTTCACCACATTAGTCACCTCTATCTCTCTGCACCAACGGGAGTGTTTTCAACTTTCCCTCTAGCTACAACCTGCTCTGTGTGCAACCTCTTGTAATGCCAAGATGAATTCCGACATCCCCTACTGTGGTTTCGGCTATTTTGGTCCGCAGTGCGGCCTATATCTATCTGGGCAGCGGTGCCGCTACATTTCTTTTACCCTTACCATTCATCTATAATAATGATAAATTTTTATGGTTTTTGGATTTCAGATAAATTTAAACAGAAAAATCTTATTCATCGCCAGACTTATTTTTTCAGAGGTCCTCATGGAGATCGATTATAAGTGCAAGGGAATCCAAATTTTTCAAAAATGAAAGAAATTAATTTACGGTATACATTAATCTACAATACTAGCAGTATATACGTATCCATATAATTGAGATTTGAGTCTTCTTCAGCGAAATCAGAAAATGTGCTAATTGACTACATTAGCATGCTATAAAGCTAATCATTCACAAACTTGTGCCAACAAAATTTAATTTGTGCAAATAACTAACTTGTTGACTCAATTTACAACCCAACCATTACTAGAGAAGTTGTACTGCGTGTTATAATTAACATTCACACACATATACTAAACATTTGCACTTTAAACTACAAACCATATCAGCCTTTTCAGTTTTATCAAATGAGCGGTGGCGCCTACAACTGATTTGCATTGCAATTAGAACTCACAGGCGTTTGCTGCAACACAATCAAGCTGAGCAGTTGTTCGTATTTGTGAAACATAAGTAATTATAAATGTGCGTATAGGCTAATACACATATATACTATATAGTACATATTTATATAATTTGTTTAAAACATTTGTGAAAGTTTCCGCTTTGCTTCCGCATTGCTTGTTGTGAGTCAGAGCGAGTTGCTCGCAATTGCATGGAAAACATAAATTAAATAATGCTGTTAAAAAGCATGCATCCAGTACTGACCGTTAAATGAGTTTAATTTATTTTGATTCTTTCAATTAAGTAGTTAGATATTTGCCCGCCGTTGACAAAATATGATTTGCAGTTGAATGCCTCAAAATAATTGAATTATTTAAAGTTTAAAATGAGCAATCTCTTAAAATCAATTGCATTGCCAGACGAAAATTGAATGAAGCTCGTAATCTATAGACCGTACCAAATGTTTCTTAATACATCGGGTGACGAAATAGAGAGTCTACTGTAGCATGACGTCTTAAAGTATATTCCGCCAAAAGTTTGGTTGAGTTAATTCTGAGGCTAACCTTCGAGACATGTATGGCACTCGTACAACTGACGACAAATATTTTGTGATGTCCACGAGTCCTGAAAGTGGATTTCATATTTTATTGATTGGTGGATCTCATGCCTTCAGCACTCGCAGGCATAACAAAGAAATTGTCTTCAGTTCGTGAAAGTCCTTTGAACACTTCACTAATCTGCTAAGTCAGTTATTTCAATCCAACTACGTTGTCTTGTTGATTGACGGTGTAAGATCCAAAGTATATATGTATATATATATATATTTACTAAATGTTATATATATATTTTAAATATTAATATATATTTATTTTATAAATATTATATATATATTTACTAAATATTTTATTTCCTATCTATCGGAAACCAATCAGCAAATCTATAAAAATAAGATGATCATAACAGGATTGATTGTGATCCATTGAGACTAATCAATATACTCTTCAATAACATAATTTGCTAAAAATATTATTAAAACTGCTTAAAAATAAGATCCAAAATTTGATTTCTTTTTAATTGTCTAACATTCATACTGTTGTACAGTGGATTTATTGCCAGTAACTTTTCATGGTTTGGTTTAAGGATTGACTGTAGAGTCGAAGCTTATTTTCATGACTGAGTTGTGCTTATTTTCAAAACTGAGTTGTGATCGTTATTGTGGGTCTAAAAGTCAATACATTTTTATTGTTTTAAATTTGAGCTGCTTCAATTTCCCTTTTATGTATGTCTTCCAAGTGAATCCTCTGTCCAAATAAAGACCTAGCTATTTGACAGGTTCACTTTCAGGTATTGTAGAGCCATTTAATGATACGGAGGGACATTTTTTGGTTCTTAATATAAACGTTGCATTTATATTTATCCTCCAATTCTTTAACCATTTTTCGGCGATATTAAGTTGCTCTTGTAAATGATGTCAGGTTTCTTGTGGTAATAAATAAGTTGCAACTTCTAAATCATTAGTGATCGGCAGGTCAGCTGTAAAATATTGTATAGAACACGGGACCCAAGTCGATCCCTAGCGGATCTCCAGAATCAAACGAATATAGCTCAGAAAAGAACCTTTTTCTGGAACATACTTGTACGGCTAGTATAGATAGTAAGGTGCTAGGAGCCATTTTTTTTTATTTTATAAAGAAACCCTGGATGCCATACTTTGGCGAATGCGTGTTTAACATCTAAAGAGACCCCTGCACAGTATTGCTGGCATTCGAAAGCACTCGTAATGCTTTTAACAATTCGATGGCTTTGCTCAGGTGTTCAATATCCCGTGCTGAACCCAAACTGATGTGCGCGTAATGTATTACGGTCTCCTAAAATAGGATTGTACCAAAGTATAAGAGCCTTAATATCGAAAAGGAAAGGAGGTTAGAAAGTCTACTTCAAAGAAATACTTGATCAGTACTGGTCAAACGTAAGCCTCCGAATTTTTCCATTATGCTGCTGTTCCTTGCTTTGGCAGCTTTTCAGTCGTTTTGGGTATTTACCAGCTTACACAAATTTTTACATCTTGAACAGAGCATAAGTTGTTGATGTTTGTCACACTCAAAGGAGACCCTATATGATATAAAGTATATATTATATATGATATAAATGAATGGGAATACTAACTTAATACTGACTGGTGGCAAAACACGCCCGTATAATGGGGCTGACAGATCGAGAAAACTGCAGGAAATGTCTAAAGCAAGGCATAAGGGAAACAATGAAGCATCTCTTGAGCACTTGTTCCGCATAGGCAAGACTACGACGTAAGCATCTGAGTGCCCCACGATATGATACACAGGAAGAAGTATCGGTAGTAAAGGCTGACTGCTCCTAATGGACCAAGTAACTGAACTCCATCTGGTATCGCAAAGGACCAAAACTGGTCTATGCGTGGCTCATTGGCCTAGCAGACCAACCTAACCTGACCTAGCCTAAAGCAATAAATCAATCTCCGCAGAAATTGTTCAGATCGAATTAGTACAGCATGGAGGTGCCATACAAACTGACCGTTGAGAGTTCTTGTAAGGAAACTTTTGTATTTGTGAAAGGTATTATTGCATTCAGTGCAACCGAAGTTAAAGTTTTTTTTTTGTTTTTATAATTATCTGAATTTGTTTTTTAAGTTGAACAATTGAGAGAACCAGCGACTTAAATATCATAATGCTCTAATAAACTGAAATTTTACATTAAAAAACCTCATGAAAACTGTGAAATTTTAGCAGCTACATTAATAGTTAACGGACAGTATTTCAATTTCAGTGCCAAAACAAAACATGAAACTAATTATTTTGCAGCACCATAACTGTATAAACGAGCCGGAACAGCGGTGCATCGGATTTCATTTCATTGGCAGCACAAATGATACCACTCAACCCGCTAGGCGTGACACGCAGAACGCATCGAATGAATTTAATAGTATTTGTTCAAGGAAAAACCAACTGCAAAGCACAAGCAAATGCCACATGGCAATGCAGCACGCTGTTGCAAAACGTTTCAGACCAAACAAGAACGCAGCAGCCAGCCACAAAGCAAATCACAAGTGGGCAATCGCAATGAAAGGCATGCCACTTATAAATAATTGCAAAATCACACAAGTATATGGTACCTACATGTATGTAAATAGTCATGTGAGTATGTGTGTAGTGGGTAAATAGAGGCTCGTTGTTTGCCACGCTTGCTTCCTAGCTAGCTAGTAGCCAGACTGACTAACTGAGTGATGCAGCCGAGCAGTCGAGCAGCCGCAGCAATAATCTGGCAATTGTAGAATTTTTTAATCGCTCTTTTTAAGCTAATGTCGAGTGGGGAGCGTGGAGCGCTGTGCGTCGTTAACCCAATTCCAAATGGTGGCGACAGTCTAAAAAATATACGGAAAATTAGCACTAAATTTGCTAATGCATCCATTTGCCAGCGCACAGAGAGGTCGTTAGCCCTGACGAGTGCGAGCGCATGCACACACCCACGCACACGTACACGTGCGTCCACATGTGAGCGCCTCCGATTGCACACTTCATTGCATCGCATTGCATATGTATTTATGCAAATGACACGCAGTCGTCGATGTGTCGCCGCCACCTCAGCGCGTCACTTTGCGTCATTTGGGGCACGCAGAAGTTGCACACGCCGGCCTTCCCAACCCCAACTACATGTGGCAATATGAAATTTCCAAATGCTTTTTACACACTTGCAACCTGTTGCTGTAGAGTATTACAGTTTTGTTCACCTAACGGTTGTATGTATTGCCTAAAACTAATCGGGATATGTAGATGTGGTATGCGTGGCTTATTGGCCTAGCAGAGTAACCTAACCTACACTTAACGGAAATATCGGTCAATGTGTGAGATATTTAATTTAAATTCAGAGAGAATCATTTCCTAATAATACTTGCAGTATCTCTGTGTATCGTATCAAAAATGTTTTGAATCATTTCAATACTTCCCTGAGCCCCCATATACCTAATATAAAGATTTTCGAACTTCCGAGTGACTTTATACCGCATATATCGGCTAATAAGTGAGTTATCTTAATAAAATTGAGAGAGCGTGTTTTTTTATAACGGTGCATTTTTGTGCTTAGAATAAATAAAATAAAATCGGGTGAAAACTCGCCCCTAACCCCACACAACTAACAAGCCTTATATACCTAAACATATTACCTCGGCTTTAACCCTTTCAAGTAGCAAGACCATGAAATGTTCAGTTATACCCGAACTTAGCCCTTCCTTACTTGTTTCCTTTAGGTTTCTAGCACATATTGCGCTCATATGCGGATTCATATGCAAATAACGGTATATGTCGCATAGCTGTTTGCTGCATTTTTCACTAAACCAATGCGACTGTATTCGTCGTCTCGCTGCAAGTCATTAATTCCTTGCATTGTTTTCCTTTTCGCTGCACAAAATAATTGCGCGCTTAATGGGAAAGTGCGGAGAAATATTTCTACAAAATTAAGAGATATGAAAAACTACAACAGTTTAATTGGTTTGCAGATTGTGAAGGTTCAAGCAATCAAAAACAAAATTTTTTTCCATTTGTACTTGGGGTAACTTTCAGCTGGTCGCCTTAATTATTAGTTTGGCCAGATGATCTGGCGAACTCTGTTTAAGCAAGTTTTGGGTTTTGTTAAGTCCTTTTTTTAGGAAATACAAATAAAATATTTAAATACTAGCTTTTTACCCGCGGAGATCAACAATTTTTAAAAATTACTACAGACAATGAAGTTTCAACACCTTAAAATATATAATATATATGAATAATATAGAAAAACTAGAAACAGTTGAAACTACATATGTATGTATATTCATTTGAATTAGATATTGTCGTCACCGCCGGTAATACAGTGGGTATTCAGGGTTGAAACTTCATTACTGTAATGCTAGATGACGTTGAATTAGCTAAATTTGACAAACAATTTTTTTATCTTTCGTAATTTTTTTTTTAATATAAAGTACCCTATGTTACTTCTAATACCTTCAAGAGTAAATGTACAAAGTATTATGATGATCGGTTAAGTCGGTTTTGCGTGAAAGCGTAACAAACAAACTTACATTCGCATTTATAATATTAGTAGGGATTTTAATGATTTTTTATTTTTCATGTATTCTAGTGCAGAGGTCGTACTCTTCAGTTGAGTACCTCGTAATAAATGATATTTCTGTTTAATTATCAGGCGCAAGAACAAATAACGTAGATGACCATGCCACAAATAAATCATCATGCGAAAACATGGATATTCCAGATTCGAAGCACAAACTTTAAAAGATTGACCTTGTGATTTGTTAATCGTCATTACGAATGACAAAATCGGAAATTGATAACCTCAAACGGTAGATCTGTTCATCAATTTACTTGCCACCATACGTGTACCGTTAGATAGTTTTGTTTGGTTTATGCATTATTACTATGGCGCCAACCATTAGGCGTAAACTGTGCAAGCCATGCTCATACAGGAGTTTAAATTGATTAGCTAGTGGCTTTATCTTCATTCATTACTTAACCAATAGATTTGAATTCATGCATTGATCCGATGTCCTCATTCGGAATTCGTAAGTGAGGTCTTCTACATCTTTATTCTTTCCGCTAAAATTACTCGCTCACTCAACAATTTATTACCTTTGTGGTTAGTAGTGATCTTTCGATGAGACAAAGTTACAGAATTTACAGCGGAAATGACAGCAATCCGCTCGATTCATCAACGGGTACTAAACTATTACCGATATTCAACAATTGCTCAAAGAAATCTTAATTCATTCAATTCACAATTTGGCGCTGTCATTTCTAACCTGACAAATAAACTATTGCACATGACATAACACATGTCTTCGATCAAGAATAAAGGCATATTATGTATATCTTTATTCATCTCAAGATCTTCATTTCTGAATTTGCTGCAAAATATCTTCAGAAGTCGAATTGTACTGACCTTTAACATAAAAGGATACAAAGTACGCTATGTCCGTCCCCTAGTTCTAAGCTATATCACCACCACTTCTCAGCCAAATCAGTTCAGCCGTTATTGAGTTATAAATGGTGTAACTAACACGACTTTTTTTATACATAGATAATGATAATACGACGATCTCAGATAACTAGATAATAAACGTGCTAATGTGGACATGCATACAATAGTTTCAGAAATATCAAAAAAATGCTATAAAATCTTTCTGAAGGTCCTCTTACTATTATATGTATAAGTAAATATATTCAAAGGTTAAGAGAGAATTACAATCTCACTAAATATATACTCCGCTCTGAAAAAATCTTTCATAAGGCTCTGGTGGGACTTAAGCGGCTTTAGTGACGCAACGATGTGATCTTTCAACAGTCAGTCATACACTCAAGGTATTCTAAGCTAACATAAATAAAAGTCTCAATGAGCATGCCTATCGTTTTAAATGTAATAAGTCAAATGTGTATGAAAACAGTATTTTTTACCAGCCAGGTTGCATTTTTAAGAACTATTTCCCTATGAATTATTAATGTGAAAGATCATAAAACAATAACAATAATTATAAAATCAAAGTACAATATCCAAAACTTGCAAACAAATACCTGCTGAATAACCCTCATTTTATCGATACAAAAATATAGTAATCAAAACCATTTTTTATAATTTTTGCAGAAGACAAAGGTCTAAGGTATCAAAGTCTAAAAACAGTTGAAGGTAAGAATATAAGTGGTATCGATTTATCAGCTGTGATTATGTGTGATATCGGTGTCGTATAGCAGATATCTAACTGGAATATTTACTATCTGAAATATACATGTGGCTCTTTCAAGTACCTACCCCCTGGCGATAATTTATATTGGTCACACTTTGCTTCAACACTGGCACTAAGATAGCGAATGACAATTGAACAGTTCAAATAATTTAGGTAGCTTAATAGGTATTTTCATATTAGTTATAAAGCGGTTAGGGTAATCGACATAACGGTAAGAGACTTAATTATAATAACTTATTGTGAGAGTGTGCAAAACGAAAACTAATTTCTCACTTTGAGGATGTGAGAAAAAAATTTATACAAAATGTTGGCTACTAGGCCAATCTTTGGATTCGTTAAAGAAACTCGAACTTCATGAAAAAAATTTAAAAAATAGAAAAAAATGTTAACTTTAACATTTCCTAAAGCATAAAAGAGTATAAAAAGGTCTTAGTCTTGACTTTGCTCGCTCAGTATAGCATAGCATAGCAGCATATTGTATTTGCTGTGGCCCGACAATAGGTTCGAAGATTGTAAACTTGTTTTGGAAAATGTTTATGCTAAATTTCGTGAAGATATGTATCTTAAAAAAAAAGTTTTACCAACTAGAACTTTATTTTGAACAGCCAATTTTTTTCGCAGCTACTTATATCGTATAGAGGTCTAATATCGGCGGTTCCAAAAAAAGAGCAGCTTCTTGAGAAAAAAAATCAACATAGCTGGCCCTGTTGATCATTTATATATACGTATGTATATACTGCATAGGGTCTCCGACGTTTGCTTCTAGGTTTTAGTAACTTCGTGGTGTACTTAATACTGTTCAAGAAAGGTACATAAAGCGACCCATTAGACTACATAAGACTTGCTAGTATAATATACTTTATGTATTGAACTCTTTTAAGACTCTATAGTATGCTTGAAGCAAAAATAATGGATTTTTCTAAAGTACTAGACTAACCCAATCCCTAAATATGTATATGTATGTATGTCTATAGAGACATATGATCTTCCATCAATTAAAATTTTAAATACCTTCGCGGAATGTGAGAAAATTAAGCCAGCAGCAACATATAAATATATACCATATGTGTATGTATGTATGTATGTTTATAAACATACATATGTACATACACCCATACAAATACATGTGAGTATCCCGCGATATTCACGTATCATTAGTTTTAATACCCTCAAGCGGAAAGGTGGAAAACTGTGATTGAGTTTCTCAATATTCTCAATTCCAAGCGATTAAATACGCCAACACAAATCAATTGACGATTTTGTTTTCAACTATTTGCTTTATCTTCGCCCAACGCTTTATTATCAACGATATGCACACGCGTGAACCGGCAAAATGAACACACACCGCGGCGCGCATGCATATCTGCATCCAAATATAAATACATGAATACAAACATACATACACAAATACAAAGAAACATACATACATAAATGCATATATAAATATACATATGAATATAATTGTATTGTATATATATAGCGTATGGAAATGAGAGAAATGTGTTGTGTTGAGCAATCACGACGTCACATTAAGAACCGTTGAAACACCCACACAGGCATTGCGCATACACACAGCCACACAAGTGTAAACAGTCATACAAACCCATACATATATTCTCTCATGTGTAAATGCACATTTATTTTCCTATACGCTGGTATAAATATTTAAAATTACTGCAACATAATTGTGGCGATTGTTTCTCGGATCTCCGAAGCTGTTTTCTTTCTTTTAACACGCGAAGCGCACACGAGCAGACAAACACATTCATGTAGGTGAGTATGTATGTATGTAAATAAGTAAATTATAGCGCGGTGGAATACCAAAAGTGCAATCAGCCGTGGCGGCGAGATGTCAGCCAAGTGCAGCTGGTGGCTGCCAAACTGCCAATGCGCCAACGAGTAATCAAGCGGACAATATGGAGCGAGTCTACGCGGAGATAAGCTGCTAACTGCAGCATAGTGTGGTACTTAGATATACATAAGTATATATTTTTATGCATACATATATACAAATATATATGTATGTATATATATTTTTTTGCTAAGAAACATTATTGTGGGAAAATTCTGAGAAAAATTATTAGCATCTTACGAACTAAGTGGATTTTCAACGTTTGAGTGGTACTTTCCACATAAATTTCTATTGACTTTTTGGAAAAAAAAAGTTCAAATAAAAAAATGTTTCGTAGTAAGCACCACTTTGTAATTTGCAATACCCGAACTTAGCGCTTCCTTACTTGTTTTTATTAAAATTTAAAAACTTTTTTTTTAATAAATGATCAAGTTGTTTAAACGAATGCATTTTTTTTTAATTATAAATATGATAATTTCACAAATATTAAAAAAAAACAAAAACAAAAGATCTAAAAAATAATATACATATAAAAATAAAAAATAAGTATTTTTTTAATCTTTTGATATAATTTCGATGATTAAAATTGAAAATTTTACTGAAATAATTGCGCAATAATCATATTTTTATAAAAGCATTAAAAAAGTTAAGAAAACTATACATATATAATAAAAATCGTACAAAATATACCAAAATTTTATAAATTCAATTTTTTATAAAAGCTTTTAAATAATTAAAAAATATATATATTAAAAACTATAAAAAAGAAATAAAAATGTATACAAGAAATACTTAATCGTTAACTTATTTAATTTTAATTTATATTAAAAACAAAATATTTTACTGGCGTAAAGGCGCAAAAATTTTTTTTTAAAACAAATATTAAAATAAACAAGAAAAAATAAAAAATAACATTTTATTATAACTATTTTTTAATTTTTTTATGTAATCTCTTTGATGTCAATTTAATGTTTCACTAAAAAATGGTGCAATAATTGAAATTAAAATAAAAACATTACAAAAATTGGAAAAAATGCTAAAAACAATTAAATATAACATTATTTTAAACTTTAACTTTATAATAATATTTTTCAGAAATAATGGCGCAACAATTAAAGCTAAAAATGAAATAAATATTGAAAAAAAAATAAAAAAATTTTTTATTTTTTAAAAAATTTTTTTTTTAATTTATATTTTTTTTTTTTTTTGAATTATTTTTTAGTAAAAATAAGAAACATAATGAAGAAAAAATAAAAAAAAATTTACACAAAAAATAAAAATAAAATATATGTACAACCAAACTTTTTTAAGTTTTTTTAATTTTTTTTTAACTTTTGTTAAAAACTAAAAATGAAATTAATATTGAAAAAAATATTTTATTATTTTTTAAAAATAAAAAATGTAAAAAATAATAATTTTTTTTAATTTAATAAAATAATTTTTTTTAAATTTATTTATTTATTTTTTCCTTTAATTATTTTTTTAGTAAAAATAAGAAACATAATGAAAAATAAATAAAAAAAATTTACACAAAAAATAAAAATAAAATATACATATGTACAACTAAACTTTTTTAAGTTTTTTTAATTTTTTTTTTAACTTTTGTGTTAAATTTTTTTTTTAATTTTATTTTTAATTTTCAATTGTAATATATGTATGTAACTTGTTCTCGAATTAAATGAAATAAAAATCAATAAATTTATATTTTTTGTTATACAAAAATTTTCAGTTTATTACATGAATATTGTTACAAGTCAATTATAAACACCCACTAAATGTTAAATAATACTATACATATGTATGTATATCAGCGTATTTCCTCACTGGGAAAACGTTTACATTTCTAGAGAGTCGCGCAACGATTAAAGCACCCACAACACGAATGCAAATACATAAAACCATGCATAAGAAGTGCATTCACTTACATATGTAAGTATGTATGTATTTATATATGTATGTATGCTGCATATGCCGCTAGTTGATTTGAAAAGCAAGTGAGCATATGGTTTAACATGCAGGCGCGCTTGTGTGGGAGAAAGCATCCGCCAGATAAAAACAAAAGCGAAATCGGAGAAAAGAACAGCGCCGCCACAACAATGACTTGTGAGTAGAAACAAAACAATGCAATAACAAAAACAATGACATACGAGTAAATACAGTGAACGGGAAGAGCATTAGCAGTCAAATAGTTGTATATACATACATACTTACATAAATACATACATATAGTATGGTAGTAATACACATGTCTATGTGCTTATAGTGCATAGATATGTATGTGTGTGAGGCGTAAGCCGCTGCATAGCGCTGCAGCAAGTCATTCACCTCGCTGTCAGCACGTCAATGATATACACTGGGGCAAAGATTTGTGGATTCAAGGAAGGACCCATACAGAGAAAGAAAGAGGGAGACTTCAAATGTGAGACAACTTTCAATCAAAAAGGGTTTAAAGAGTTCTGAAGTAGCTTTAGTAGAGTCAACTTGTAAGAAAACGGAGTTAATGTCTCAGTTAGTTTAGTAATGGAACCGAATTAAGACAAACTAACTCAAGCCATGGACGACACAGGGTCAAGAAAATCATATGTGAGTTCAGCTCTATCGCAAAATTCATTAGTAAATTAAAATATAACCACTTATTATTCTAACGCTATTCGTTTATTCTATAACATGTCACTTATGACAGTTGTTTGTTCGATTCGCCACTTTCGAACTCTTGAAGAGTCAAATGTAGCTTCAGTCTTCGCCTCAACAAGTTCAACGGCACAAAAAAGATTACAAACTATTTATAAAATTTAAAACACATTGTTTTACTAATTTCCCTGAAAGTGTTTTTTCATGAAAAACCTACCGCAATGTGCCGCCAATATGTTGCACTCCGTCAACGCGGCATGCCGTAGGGCAGGCGTTCAGATGTTTTACAGCGCTGTGTAGCGCAATTGCCGACGTCAGTATGCCTTTTCTTCGCTCAGTAATTTGCTGCCAAGACAATGACATACAAACAAACGCGAAGAAGTAAGAAACCAAAAGGAAAATCCCCCACAATGCAAGTGAGTGCCATTAGCGGAAGTGCAATGCCGCTGACTGTGGCTTTCGTAAGGGGCACATGGGAGGACACATGAAACCATACAACTCGTTTAAGTTTACTAGCAGTCAGACGAAAAGCGACTGACTGACTCACTAGCTCTTGTTTCACCAAGAGCCAACAGATGCCTGTATATATGTTTATATGTATGTATATAGTGTGGAAATAATTATGGTAATGGCCACAAAATGCGGCTAAGCTGCCGTACACGCGCATAAACAATCGTCTGTATGTGCGGGTACTCGCTTGTTGCAACATGCCGTGTCAAAGTGCAACGTCACAACAGCTTAAATAGCTTTAGTTGGATTCTTGTCAAACCTTTTTTTTATCAGTTATATATTTTTATTTGCTTTTTGTTTTATCATTTGTAGTTTGACCTGAAAGAAAGCATTTCGGACATTTTGCTGCAAACTACTCAGGTATTATCTGCCAAAAATAAAGTCAAATATATATTTTTGCTTACGAAAGTGTACAAATGTATATAAATAGTTGCTATTAGTTAAATTGGAAATACTATATAGTCATGTATGTATACTTGTATTGTGTGTCACAAGAATAAAATTATGACTAATGGGGAAGGCGTAAGCTCCACAAAGTGGTGTCTAAAACGGTATGTAGGTTGAATTGGCAAGTTTAGTTCTTCTTGCTTTTATATGATTTGTAAATTTAGTAGTTAAATTTCCAGTTAAGCTAATTGCGAAGAATATTTTCGACAAACTCTGCTCATAAATCAAAGAAAATCCGTTTTAGATTACTGTATATTACTATAATGATAGCCTCTGGAACTAATATCAGTAGTAAAAGTTTTTTTTATAAAAATCTGCCACATTTCTAGTAGATGAGCCGAGCTCATGCATTTCGTCCAACTTCAACAATTTTCTTAATGTTTGATGGGGATAGTCGGTCACGTACCAAATTTGGTTGAAATTTTAAAAAATCTTGATTTTTTCTTTTTCTTCTTCATTGGTGTATGCGGTTATGGCTGAGTTTACAACAGCGCTTTAGTCGTTCATTTATTTCGTTTGGGGCCAGTTGGAGATTCCCAGCGAAGCCAGGTCCTTCTCAACCTGATTCTTCCAACGGAATGGAGGTCTTCCTCTTTCTCTACTTCCCCCGTCGAGTACTGCATCAAATACTCTCAGAGCTGGGGTGTTTTCATCCATTCGGACGACATGAGCTAGCCAGCGTAGCCGCTTTTATTGTTGTTGTTGTAGCGGCAAAATTCTGCCGAGTTGACAGTCCTGGGCCGGATAAAAATCCGGGTCCGTTTCGATTACGTAGAGCCGACTGTCGTGGGAACATAGCAACTGTCTTTTAATTCGCTGAACTATGTCAATGCCGTCGTATATCTCATATACCTCATCGTTCCATCGAATGCGATATTCGCCGTGGCCAACGCGCAAAGGACCATAACTGTTTCGCAGAACCTTTCTCTCGAAATTTCATAACGTCGACTGGTCAGATGTTGTCATCGTTGATGCCTCTGCACCATATAGCAGGACGGCAATAATGAGTGACCCGTAGAGTTTGGTCTTTGCTCATCAAAAGAGAACTTTACTTCCCAGTCCAAAGTGGCATCTGCAAGCAAGATTTCTGCGCTGGATTTCGAGACTGACTAACAGCGCAGTTGTTATGGCCAATGATATCGATGTCATGCAGTGCACTCTTATAGAAGGTTGTACCTTCTCCAGCAATATATTGAAGTAGACACACGATAGGGAGTCTCTTTGTCTGAAACCTTTTGGCGCATGGTGAAAATCTGGTGAATAGTAGATTTTCCAGGTCTAAAGGCACACTGATAAGGTCCCATCAGTTTGTCTTTCATGCATAATCACATCGATAAGACCGCCACCATCCCACAGTAATTGGCGCAGATTTTGTGGATGGAGCCATGTGTAGAAGTTCACGTGAGTGAGAAAAGTTCTTTGAGCGTCACTCCCGATTTTTGTTGGTAGACCAAGTATCCTCTGGGTAGCCAAAAAACATCCATTTGAAGGCGAGCGAAACATTTTTCCCCAGGGTTGTGTGCCAAAAGAAAATTAAACGATTTTTTCTTCATTTCGATTAAAAGAACAATTTGTGAAAACACGCAACGGATATGTAAAATTATAAAAGCTTTCACTGCTAACAAATCACTCCCACCAACGGAATTCCCAGCAAATTACAGGCACAAAAAGTAATTCCTTGAAATTTATAGTTCGCACATTGTTTTCCCCTTGACTTTATTGTGACGTGTCATAAAGGCAGACAAGTTGCCTTTATGAAGTTGTCAATAATACGTTTTATATAATCTTAGTTAAAGAAAATTCATTGGTTTCTTACAATATATGTAGATAAGGCAAAAATGGGGGTTTTCTGGATATTAGAGCAAGCTAATTTTTATCGAGAGAGAAATTTCATACTGACATTGCTTAGGGATCAGCTATCTTACCTTTTTAAGAAGCTCAATTTCAAAATTCGGAGGCATAGCTGAAATAAGGTTGTATTTATTTTGGAGACTAACTTGGAAAAGTGGTAAAATTAAGTTTTACTTGCATTGCGACAAAAAAGTACTTGGAAATTTTAAATAAAACGCAAATTAGTTAATTATTCATCAATATTTATATTGTCGCCTTCAACGTAATGTTTTGGGTTTCAGTTTCAGAAAAGGTTTGGGCAGACAATCTCTCTCGAATTTGGACGTGATGTTTATATGAACCTGAATGAATTTGATCCGGATTTGATATTATGAGTATAATGTTGTTTTGTTTTTCAATACAGTTATGTTTTTTTAAGATTTTTGATATATTATGTAGAAATTTGAAGACATTTTGCTTTAACAAACGGTTCTTATAGTCAATTAACTAGCGTTCTTTGGAAACCGTGTTCGAAAATTCCATTTAATTACACAATATCAACTATAAAAAATTTCTATTAAAATTTTTTGATGTTTTCCGATAGTTGAAAAACGTTTTTGAAGTGTTAATCAGATTATTATTGTACGCATTAGTTATATTTTATATTCTTTAGGTTATTAAATAACTCAATTTTGCTTAGTTTTAACAATATATATTATCCAAACAGCATTTTTAGTTTATTTAATGTTTTTTTAGACGCTTCAACACACAAATTCATTTAAACCTTTAATCAAAAACTTTGCTACTTCTCTTCTTTTATTTTTCGAAAATTATATTCTCAAAACACTTACCCAAAAAAACACCGAAATACCGTGCAATTTCACGCTTTTTCAGTCATTAATCATCAAATAAACAACAACATGCACAGTAATTTCAACAAATAATTCAAATATTTATACGAAACACCGCTCCGAGTTGCGCAAAAAAGATGAGTTCAACTTTTTTTTTTATACACAAACAAATGAAACACAGGCATAAATATTGAAATAGACGCACTAATAAAAATAAACACTTTTTTCGCCACTTAGAACGAAAAAAACTTTTTCGGCACCTTTTGGTTGCTATACTTTCTCACACTAATTAGTGACAGCAACTGTGCAACAACAAACACTAGTCAGCAAATATATATTTTTAATTTTCAATAATTTGCCTATACTCGCACTTGCCACATCTTCAACACACTATTTTCGAAAAGAAAAAAATTTAAGTAAACTTTTGCTCATTTCAATTTTTCAAACATTTTAACGAGCATTTTTGTTTTTATATTAGGATGATCTTTAATATTTTCGATAGCGCACCGTGTCTCCGGTATTTGAGCACCGCGTAGCCCGGCGTTTTCTTCGTATCTGCAGCAGCTGGATGCAGCCCTAAAGCTGTTTAGCAGCAGCCGGTAGATGCTGAATGCTGAGCTAGTGATGCTAAGATCAACAGCAACAGCAGTGGTGATCTACAGTGAGAGCGGCAACGCGCTCAGCAACAAAAACAACAGAGAGTGTGGTGAAGATCACTGCGTCGCTGCTGGTATGCTGTGCCCTCTTATGATTTTATTTTTCTCTTAAGCAGTCATGTGTTACTCTTTACTTTGCGCAAAGCTCACAAGCAACGGTAGGATCTTCGTGGCTTTCGGCAGGATGTTGTCACAGTTTGCACTCCTTCCTCTACGCGTTATATTACACTTGCTTTTCGTGTTCTGTGCTCGGAAGTGCGACAACTTTTTGGCACCACGGCTACCGATTTACAATTGAACAATTCACCGCTACTGTTGATCGTTTTATAAGGGGGCTTGCTTGGGGGGAGGGTGGTGCTTGCTACTGATAGCGCTTAATCGGGCGATTAGCTAAGACAATTTAACATAATGATTATACATAATTACAGCTATTGTCCAAATAATAGGGTGGCAGTTGCAATTAATTGTTAAGTTCTTTGAATATATGTGCAAATTATGGAGTCGGTTCATTTTTGGCCTCTGCTGTTCCGGGGTATAATTTTTCGTTTTTTGAAATAATAGCATCACTAAAACAAAAACATGAAGATTGGATGAAAAACAACATGAAAATTGGTTGAGTAGTTCTCAAGAAATCTTTTCAACCGACTTCAAAAGCACAGCTAGTCTCAAGCGCTCAAGTTCTCAAGGCTGCAACTCCGAAACTATTACTCGAATCAACTTGAAAACTTAGGACAATATTCTAGATGTATTGTAGAATTAAATAATACAATTAAAAAATCGATATTTTGAAACCCGTTAACCCATGTAACCCCTAACTTAGGGACGAATCCGGGTGATATATTATTTGTCTTTAAATGAAATTGATCGTGGTAAGCCTTACCTGTTAAACATAAATTAAATTATGGATGAACTAAGCTTGTGTGACAGTTTCCAAGGTCCTACTATTAAATAATAGTTTAAGACCGAGGATAATTCCTTTTCATACAAAGAAACACCTACATATATCAAAACAATGCCGAAAGCCGTGCTGTCCTTTGCCAACAGTGAAATTCCAATGGTTTGGGTCTCCCAGCAAGATAATGAGCCGAAACATACGAGCAGAGTTACACCAATGAGGTTCGCCGGTAATGTTACAGAAGTACCTATTTGACCTTACCAGTTTTCAGATCTCAATCCAATCGAAAATATTTGAGCAGCCATAAAAAAGAAGTTACTAATAAAGTCTCCATAAATTTTATGGAGTTTTGGGAGACATTAGAAGCAGCTTAGCTCAAATCTGCCGCAACGTTTTTTTTTTTTGAAAATTTATTAATTGATAAACTTCGGATAATTTATATGAATCTTTTTGTTATATGAATTCTAAAAAAACATTATTTCAGATTACTGATAGAAGTATATACTAAGAATGCTATTTTTATTTTTATTTTATTATTATTTTTTTGAGAATTGATATAACACAAAATTGCTGTGATGTAAATTAAAAACTATAAAAATTCTAAACAATTAAATCACATTTACAATATTTTTTTGCATTTTGCATAAAGTTAATTTGCGCTCCTATTATTTTGATAACAGCTGTACACACATACATATTATATGTTTAATTCGAGCGCCAGTAGCTGCTGCAACAAGAAAATGCTTTGCTAAAGTGAGCAAGAAACTAAGAAGTATGAGGGCGTCATTTTATTATAGTGAAAAAATTAAATTGAAGAAAAAAATTAGCAATTAATATCGCTTATTGCGCTCATAAAGATTGCCACGCACTCTTTCATGTTTCGAAAAGTGAAACAACAAAGGCTCCAAAGTAGTGCAATAAACGTAAGATATTGAAACATACTTAGTAGTACAAATTTTTCAAAAGCAGTTTATATGCCACTATGAGCAAAAAATAGTAAGACTTCGTTCATAATTTTAAAATTCTTAATTTATTCCTCAAAATCTATGGCGTCGCTCTCAAAGTAAACTCCCTTGGCCACAATACACCTTGCCAGCGTTTTTTCCAATCCTCGAAGCACTTGTTAATGTCTTTAAATGCCTCAAAGCGGTTTCTCATCCTCGTTTTACAAATAGCTTCGCGCAAACTACGCACACAAAGAGTATTCCTTGTTGGCAATTTGGCCGGTGGCAAGGAATGTGGAGTACATCACAGCTCATAATTGAAGAAAACTGCCAATATAACCCTGATTTTTGACCGACCTGCTTTGAGGTGGTTTTTTCGGCTTCGGCTCACCTTCACCACGATATTTGGCCGACTGATCATTTGTTTCCTGATCGTAAGCATAGATTCAAGACTTATCGCCAGTAATATAATAATATCACGGCGCTGTTCCACGAAAAAATTTAGTATTTTTGGAATCAATCGTGCTTTCACTTTTCTCAGGATCTTAATGATCTTTCAAAATGCTTTTCACTCATCCTTCCGATATTCCAACGATGCCAGTAAGAGCTCTGACAGTTTATCGTCGATTCTCAAGCACCAATTCCATTATTTTATTGACGTGTTGATCATCAGTTGATGTTTATGGTTCGTCGTCAACACGTTCTCGACCCTCTTTGAATAATTTATACCAATCAAAAACACTTGCTCTCGACAAACAATTATCACTTAAGGCCTTTCCAACATTATAAACGTTTCGGCACAAGAAATTTGATTCCGCCCACAAAATTTTTAGGAACTTCTTTGTTGAATAATTTCACTCATCGTAAAAATCGCCGAAAACACTGTTTGTGCTTCAGAAAGACAAACGACAAACTAATGATTATTTTGATGTGACAATTTCAATGATACCGATTCACTGACAGTCATGCCAACCTAGAAAAAAATATATTTCAAAGAATGGGTTTTTGCGCGAAATTTAAGTTTAAAAATCTTACTATTTTTTGCCCACAGTAAAGCATGTGTGTATATTAGTATACATAGTAAAAGAAATTTTTGCAAACTCCGAAATATATTCATAGAATTATTGCACTTTATCAATAATCGTTTTGCTTTTTTGGCAAATGACCTCATATACTTTTATGGACATACCTATATAATACTATATACACACATATGTTTTATAGTAGTCGGACACGAATAAATTCCTTTTATCAGCCGAGCAGTCGTTTTCATTTAAATAATAGGTGTCTCTGTGTATTTAAAATAAATTCTAATATTTATACCCTGAAAAGGATATATTAAATTTTCAACGAAGTTTTATACATATGCGAACTTTCAGTTTTTAAGACAAAAATCAGAAATTTTGGCACGTTCTTTTCTCCCAAAGAAACTGTGCGTTTGACGAAAGCAAAAATATTGGAACGTTTAAGATATAGTCTGATTGATCAAAATCGGGTCCTTGGAAAACGTTTCTTTATATGACAAGATACCTTCATCGAATTCGGCATAGCATAATTTTCGAACAAATTGTTCAGATCGACACACTTTAACATTCAAACTGACTGATCGCAATCAAAATAAAGATTTTTTATAACCCTTTATTGTCATGAGAAATGTACATGCGAAGGATATTATAGCAAGTCCATCCGAAGTAAACGTTTTCTTCTTGCTTTTCAATATTTGAATGTGTTTATTTTGTCTCGTGGATTCTGTAGGAAGTTAAATGATGGTTGTCGAAAGGCGATTTCCATCGCAATATTAGTCGAAAGAAGAGTCAACCACCAAGAAATTTAGTTCTATATTGTCACCAAAATCAGATTTATTTTTGAAACAAAGCTCAAGGTCTATCAAGAAACATACGATTCGCTCAGAGCGGAAGAGCTAACACTTTTTGGCTAAATATTTGTTGTCTGTTTTAGCAGATTTTACTACTAGCTGAGAGGAAACGTATGCTCACATTTCTACTCTCACCTACCAGAGAGCTGCATAGGGGAATGCCTACTGTGAAATTCTGGCAATAAACTGATATTGAATGTTCAAAAATAAACACCATAAATTATCTCGTTTTTATTTGGTATAAATTAAGGTATTTCATTTAAGAAATCTCAACACCTCTTGTAAATCGAATTAACACATTTTAGTTAGTGTTTTGGGTAGCAAGCGGATCAATGCTAGACTCGTACTGAAATAGCTAAAATTTTGAAAAAACCACTCGGAGAAAAGGATCCAAAAACGATGCCACATAATTACTGGTCTCGAGATCTGGCTTCATGAACATGACATCGAAATTATTCAATAATCTAGCGAATGGCGCTTCAAAAAATAAGTCGAAACCGAAAAAAAACAAAATTCGCTGAAGTCACTGATAGCCATCCCAAACGGGACTTATAGCAAATGTATGGATAATTGGATAAGCATTGGCATGCTTGGGATTTCCAATAGGGCACTACAAAAGTAGACCGTTAGGGACAGCAAACAAAGCCATATTTTTCCCGTTCTTTTGAAATTTTTCTTAAAAAGATTTGCCATTTCATCATGAAAAGATATACGATCCAACAACGAGTTGAAATCATTAAAATTTACTACCGAAATTCGATGCTTGTGGACTCAACTTTAAGAGTTTTTAGTGCAAAAGAAGCCTATTATGCTTATATAGCCTACAAAAAATTGTATTTAAATACATAAGAACATATTTTTTTGTTAAACCGAGTCAAATCAAATTATAAAAAATGTATTATCACATTTTGAAGCACCCATTAAACGTATAAGATTTTGGCAATTGAGTTAAGATTATAATGTTTGAAAAGTCGATACCAAATGTAGATTAGTTTAGTTATACTAACTTTTTTATCATAAACCACTTAAGTAGGTTGCCATGTTCGAAAAAAGTTGAGGTTATAGAAGCCGTTGGTAAATCAAAAAGATCTCGTAGTGATAAACAATTAAATATTTATAACTTTATTGCGTTTTGAAAGTTTTCATTTAATCAGTTTTGAATGAACTTCAACTTTCGTCCCACCACTCCTAATGAAATTTCTCTCTTCAGCAAAAAAAAAAAACCAAAAAAAAGTTTATTAAAATACCTATATGCCACTAATTTTCATATGTTTATTACTTCCAAATGCTTGTACATACATATGTACATACGTATATTCCTCTTACGCTGACATATTGTATGTATACAAGCAATTACCAATGATTGGGCGAGTAGCAAAAATAGATTAACAAAAAAGGTAACTAAATGCATTCAAGCACAACGAACGATTGACTGTTTAGTTTAATTTACAAGCAAAATAACACAAACTTTAATGTCACTTTGCAAATAACTGAACTATTTACCCATCACTGTCAGTAAGTGCTCCGATTACTATGTGAGGTACAGTGTATTATTATGAAAGACAATAAGTTAAAAAATTATTGTTATTTTGTCTGTTTGCACTTTTGGTCTCTTTGACTTCTTATAATATTATATATTAGACTGAGTTAAATTCTGTTGAAGATTTGGTATACGATATGCAGTCTCCGTTAAAAAAATCGAAAATTTGTGTTTACACTGAAGAAAAAAGAAATTAAGTGCTGAGTCTCAAAAGTAGGCTTCTGCTTTAAATCGCAAGTCCATAGACATTTTAGTGAACTGCGAAGCGGCAATTATACGTCACACCAACATTATATTTCACTGCGCTAGGTTATGCAAGCAGGCAATAACTAGACTCTCAAGCTCTACTACTACTCCACTGAGTTACCTAGGTTAATGTCATCTAGAAACCTATTCATATCGGAATAAAAGGAAATGATAAGGCAAACGAGTTGGCCCCCCCGTGAGCAGCTGGGAACACAATTTTCATAAGCTTCCGCATACCATTCTGCACCTTCAATGGTTGTTTGAAGCAATGGACCCTGGCTAAAGACCTCAGGCCTTGGAACACTAGCAACAGAGAGCTTACTACAAAGTTACTTTGGAGTAGTGTTGATAGTCCACAGAACAAAACGGTTCTACTCGCACTTCCAAGCAAAAGGGAACTGAGACATTACTAAGGGCAGCTACCCTTAAGATCCCACTTTCAGACTTTTTTGCAGAACATGAGTGGACGATAATGAGACCATTATTTAGAGCACAATCTTTGCGAATTCCCAGCCTTCAGGCGGATGAAGTGACAATTCGCAACCGGGAGTGAAAAAAATCAAGTTTTTACGAAATCAACCGCGTTCCTCGATAGGACTTAATTTGGTTACCACCCGAGAGCAAAATGGGCCTATAGATTGCTTAAGTGCGGCCACCTACGATCTGACGCTCTTCCGCCACCGTTTTCAACCAACCAAGTTTCCCAGGGATTATCTATGTAGTAATAGTAGTGAGACCAGCTTAAGAATAGTAAATACTTGTATAGGTCTTTCCTTCGCGATCTAACGAGCAAAAATCTCAAAATGGGTTTTCTTCTTCGTTGACATCATAAACCGCAGAACAATTTTAAACGAGCATAAAAATCGCTTCTTTACAACTCTGCTATCATCAAATGATGTCGCATTTATTAAGAGTCAGCTCCAACTCAGTTCAAAATAGTTTATTACGAAAAGACGATGATTCAGTTCTATCAAAAACACAAGGTTACGAGTGGTACAAAACCTTCAAAGACGGCCGAAAGATAATTGCTGAGATGCCTCGTTCTGGACAACCTTCGACCTGTTCAACTGATGAAAACTTTAGAAAAGTGAAGAATACGGTGGTTGAAATCGTCAGGCAAGTGTTAGAGAGACGACAAGAGAGCTCTACATCTCTCGAGAGTCCGTTCGATTGATTTTGGTGGATATTTTGGGCATGAAATGCGTTTTTGCTCGACTCTTCCCTATAAAACTTAATTCTTTTTCAAATCTGCTCAAAAATCAAAGTTTTTTTCGATATTGTTGGTTTGGTGCATCATGAATTTTTTTCGAAGGGACATACGGCCCGTAAGGAGCTCTATTTGGCGTTTGCGTGAGAACAACCGTCGAAAACGGCCGGAATTGTGAAAGAACAATGCATGGATTTTACACGATGACCATTGCTTTGAGCCATGATTTTGACCGAATTAAAGGCCAAAAACGCAATAAATACTTACCATCGATTAACCACCATATTCACCAGATTTGGCTCCGCGTGATTTTTTCTTGTTCCCCAAACTGAAATTGCCGCTCCGTGGAATCCGTCGATCGTGGAGATAAAAGAAAATTCGCTGAAGGAGCTGAAGGCCATACCAAAAATTCGAATGAAAAGTGTTTCGCGGACTGGAAAAATCGTTAACATAAGTGTATTACATATGGTGGGGTTACTTTTAAGGCGACAAAATAAATATTGATGAATAATAAAATATTTTGCGTTTTATTTACAATTTCCGGGTACTTTTCTGCCACAAATATAGACTGAAAATCATTAAACTTGTAAAAGAAATTAAGCTTTCAGAGCCTTAATCTAAGAAACTTCAAAAAAAATATTTAATTAGCTACTCATTTTCTCTCCTGTATTTGCTCACTTCCAAACCACTGTGCGACATTTAATTTCACAGTAATTTACACAGCCGCTATTTGATGTGCAGTGAACATTGAAATTTGATGGCACAAACAAATGTAAATCGAGAGTTTTCGAAATAAATGTCAAAAATAAACAACAACCAATGGTGATACAAACAAATACGGTAAACAAGAGCAACCAACCAACGATGATGATGCAACAAATCGCAAAGTGTGGATGGAAAAAGGTTGGTCAGTTCACGAGCAGGCGGGCAGTGAATCCGCAATTTTTCCAGCTATTTGATACAACAATTAAAATTGATTTACAACAAAAAGTAAATAAATAGTATTTAGAAAAACAGCAAACAGTGGAAAATCAACGCGAATTTTAATGAAAAGAATCTGAACAAGTGCAACATAAACATTTGGGGAGTGGCCGGCTCAATTTACACACGTAAGGCAGTGTCTACAATTGTCGCACGTTCGCAGTAATGAGCGAGCGACCCCTAATTGTGGATCTTCTTCAGCGTTTACCAGTTTGTATGGCGATAGATATGTGTAGCTGTAGAGCGAGCTTATTGTGGCGTCTTTCCATTAGCCACCAGCTTCACACAGTCAGTGCAAAAACGCGCATTCCAACGAAAGGTTTATGCAACGCTGCATAAATTAAAACTATTCCTGCTCAGTGTGCGGTAGAATAAAAAATAAAAATGCGGTGATAAAAACGGGGAAAACCGAAAAAATATTAAAATATTGTGAGGCTTTGAAAAAATTTTATTAAAAAGCAAAAAACTGAAAATCAGAAAGTAATATTGGTAATAACTCAAAAAAACTTCTGAAGTCAAATAAAACTAAATAAAAAATATGTTTGTGAAAACAAAAAAAAAGTAAACTTCGACTGCACGGATTCTATAATAACCTTCACACGTTCATTTCTAATAGCAAGAAAGGACAGGAAGTTTAGGTTAGATGGCTGATGTAGAGAGATCGCACGTGGACTGCTATAAGCAGTCCTTTGCGAAGCCATAGGAAAAGAAGAAGTCCTGTTTTCGAACTTATAAATTGGCGAAACGCAATTTTGCATTGGCGTTTAATTTTTATTCCCGTGGGATGTGGGATGTCTAAAGGTACGCGCTTTCAAGTGTTAAAGTCTTGACCTCCCAAACGCGGGACAGTCAAGAAGGATATGTTGATTTATTTCCACCTGGTCTTCTTCCATACAGCGTCTGCAAATGGTATCTGGTAAGATTTCCAGCCTCACAGCTTGAACACCAATAAGGCCTGTCAAAACCTGCATACTAGGGAGAGGCTAGTCTTACTGAGGGCAAAGAGTACATTAGATCTTTTCCGATCGATCTTTAGCTAAAAGGATTTTGCGACAGCTCATAGTCCGATGGTGTACCAGCACTGTCAAGCTGCCACAAAGCCCAGCTATCTAGTAGTAGAACACCGACCTGCACCCATTCTACTGAAAGCGGTTCCAGTGTGCCTTTTCTTGCCTACATCTTTACAATTTCCTACGATTCCGCCGTGGCCTGGCACCCACACCCGTCTAATCGCTAAAAGAATCGATGCTATTGACTACGAGGTTAGGCACTCTTTAACAAACTCTGAACGCATTGTTAATGAGTTCAAGACTAGTCTGCTATCTGATTGGATAGTTACTTCTCTGAAGGAGGCTGCACGGAACAGTAAGTCTACTGGTACCATAATGGCTACAATCATGGCTTGGAAAGCACTGCAATAGTCAAGAAGTTTGAAGCTGGAGTTGATAAAGAGTTCCTGTGAGTAAATCCCTCCACCAACCTTCCTCCCAAGCTTTGACCCATCTATAAAGAAGCTCACTGTCACTCTCCTCCAACAACTTCTTCCCACTCACTACTCCCTCGCCAGTATATGGGCAAAGCAGGAGATCCAGAGTTTGGTTTGGGGACTCCATGATCCAAGTGATCTGGTATGAAGTCAAAGTGCCATATTTGGTGCAAATATCTCGTCAACTACAAAAGTTTTCCATACAAGAACTTGAGTTGGATCGGTCAGTTTGTATGATAGCTATATTTTATAGTGGATATCGGACCACTTATCCGACAGAAAGGACCCGAACCGAAATGAAACCACTTTTGATACCATTCAAAATGTTCAGGGTTATTTTCCTTTTTTTTTTGTTTTGCAAAAATGTGAGTTCTTATAAATGTGCTCCGTATTGTATGATAACGTTTTTAGTATCACTGCTGACTAAGTTTATTTGAACAGATACCCGGTTCCCTTCTTCGAAACATTTTATAATCTCCGAAGCAGCTTAAAGCAATTCTTGCTGCTACTTAGGTAAATAATTCCCTATTAGTTAGATAGCCACCGAGGCGCTGCGACAATTGTTTATGACAATACTTGCAATAATGTCATTATCCATATCTCTAACAAGTCACATATAATAGAGAAATAAGAACAACTTACGTACCTCGTAAAGATAAAAATGTTTAACGTAATTTATATCGTAAAATAAAGTCACAATAAAAAACTACAATAAAAGCGCCAAATTTTAAAATCCTTGTATTGAATTACGCTCTGGAACGACGTACAGCTTCGGTTATAAAAAGTTTTTTGGGCTACTAGATAACATTTATGCTATGATAAATCTATACAATTTCAGTTAATAAATTTATGATGTCTAAATTATTTTAGTAGCGAAGACACAGTACCGAATATTTGACTAAATCAATAAACTTATTATACGAACACACAATACATAGTAATAACCAGTTTTTATACCCTGAACAGGGTATATTAAGTTTGGCACGAAGTTTGTAACACCCAGAAGGAATCGTCGGAGACCCTTAAGTATATATATAAATGATCAGTATGTCGAGCTGAGTCGATTTAGCCATGTCCGTCTGTCTGTCCGTCTGTCCGTCTGTCTGTCTGTATATATACGAACTAGTCCCTCAGTTTTTAAGATATCGTTTTGAAATTTTGCAAACGTCATTTTTTCCCAAAATCGTAAGCAACAGATAAGCTTTTCGAAGCTAGTATAAAAAAGAAGAAATTTTTTTTTTTTTTTCAAAATGTTTACTCACAAAATGTAAAGAAAATGGTATAGCATATATAAAAAAATGTGAAAATGCATTAGAAATAATTCGACTTTTGGAAAAAAATAAAAACAATGCTTGCTTTTACCAACCGAATTCCTTACGCCAAAATATATCTCAAAAAGTACAGAAATTTTATCAACATTCATAAATGTACATTTATATGTACATAGCTATATAAAAGCACAGTATTGCAGATAGTACTAGTTATAAAGAAATCAATACTATCATACACCAATTTAGACTCATAAAAAATTAAGGAATGAAACAGAAATATGGATTTTAACGTTGCTGTATGTCGGTGTTTTATCACTTCAGATATCGAAATTTTTAGATAATTGTGGTTATTTCTTTTTACAATCCCCAAACACTATATTACAAACGACAATACCGTCGAAGCATATTTACATACGCACAGTTATACATACAAATTTATGATCATTTGTACTTGTGTTATTTTTCCAAATCAATTATTATTTGAGCTTGGTGCGTACGAATCAAAACTTCAATTCGATGTGAAAGTCGGTGGTTGAAAGACGTTCAACTAGTGTAGTCGCAAATCAAAACAGCACAACGCGGAAGTGGAAAGTGAAAAATTCAAATCCAAAAGATTTACAAAGCCTGTAGATCGTACAGGATCTCGGGTCATTTGTGTTCTATAGCTAACATACTGAAAGCAAATGGAAAATACGAAACATTTGTGAACAAAGATAACAAAAAATAGTTTGTACTTTTTAATAGAGTTTATACAGTGAGTTCATATGGAATACATATTTGTATGAAAAAGTTTAACGAAACTTTGTGAAATTATTCAAACGATATTTCCCAAATTTGTGTGTGGTTTTGTGAAGTTGTGAAGAAATATTTGCTGTTGCTGCTGAAGTTTTTGGAGTTTTAAAGCAAAAATGAGTGTAAGTATAATCACTTAAAATTTAAGTGTTTTAAGAGCTAAGCTGGTCTTCCGTTTTTTTTTTTATACTAATCCAGTCTATAGGATTCATAAACTGTACTGGTAAAGTAATTTTCCGATATTGAATGTAGTTAGAAAGTTGCATGACTGAGAGAGTAAGATTTGTAGAGCGTGTGGCCTCACAACTGAACTTTCAAACCTGTTTTTTCCCCAAAACTACCCTTTTAAACTATCGTCCATGATTTCTCAAAAACGCCTCCAACGATTGCTTTAAAATTATAATGGTAGACTCATCATATATGGTGCTATCGCATGAACTAAGATTTTTGAAAAATATTCAAATTTCTTTTCTCATAAAAAAGTAGTCACAAAATATCCCTGAAATTCCAAATTTTTATGTTGAAAAAAAATTTTTTTTGGAAAAACTCTAGTTCCGGCGGTAGTAGTAATTTGTGGGTATATACAAATTTGTCTAACTTTTTTCTTCATAGGTGTTATTGGAGCTTATCTGGCAATTAACAAAATATTTTTACTTAAAAAAACTCCAAATTATAGCCAAAGGCCTAATAAGTCTAGTGTCTAAGTAAGTTCGAAGCCTTGTGTTTCTTCATTTCACTATAAAAATTCCATAAAAAAGGACTGACCATTTTCAGTAGTATTCTAGTCTAGAGACATGACTTTCAGGCAATTTTTGAAATTTCGCAAAGAAAAGGCAATAAATGTTTTTATTATATATTTTTTTATTAGTTTTTTATAAACATTATAAGAATATAAAGGAAAAATCAAAAAATTAATTTAAAAAAAGTCAGAAATTTCAAAAATTAGCAACTGATAAAGTCGGGAGTCTCAAAAATCTGCTACGTGACATTATTCTCGATTTCAACCCTCCTAACTATCTGAAAACAAAATCAGGAAAAAATTATTCATTTAAAATGACGACACAATGTTCTACGAAAAAGGTGCAACAAAATTCTTCACGAAATGGACACTGCCTGGAAAATATAACTTTTGTTGGATGTTTCAAATTTTTATTAAAAATAGTAATAGTTCCAGACATGAAAAAGTCTATAAAGAACCTTTTTAAAATTTTCAGCTAAATCGATTCAGTAGAACCTGAGAAATCGTGGGTAACGTTTCGAAAAAGATAGTTTTGAAGAAAAACTTAATCGTAAAAGTAAAATTAGCCAGAGCCATTGTATTCATTACATTTTTGGCATTTTAAAAGCATTTTGAAAAACACTTAAAAGATAATAAATTCGAATACGAGGAAACCATTTTAAAGTACTTTTTACACTAAATCATGTCGTATGTTATGAATAGCGAGTTCAACAATGACTAAAATTTGAAGATAGCCTAGTTTATTGCTAAAGACTAATGACTTCTAATAACCCCACAAGAGGTAATGTAATGGTGTTAAATCACAACTTCTTAGAGGCCATTTAATTTCACAATTTCTTGAAATAATCGAATCTCCAAACTTTTCTCGCAATTATTAGGTTGTTTCAAGTAATATGTGGTACGTAGTCCCGCCCTGTTGGAACCAAATGTTATCAAGATCAACTTCTTACAATTTTGCTCTCCATTAACTCTAACGGTGTCACTAGCAATCAAGATTTGTAGAAGAGCTGTCAATTTAAGGAATATAATGGTTGTTCATGAATAATCAGAATCGACCATAAGGGCTAAGTTCGGGTGCAACCAAACTTTGCAAGAATCAAACCAAGGAATACCCTAAGATGTTAAATGTCACCATAAGGTTTGTTAGAAAGACGCAAAACATTATACAAGTATGTAGTATATGGGAGTTGGGGTATTATCGACCCGATTTTGTCTATTAACTACTATCATACAATATACTAAAAAATGTTCCTTGGGTTTCAATAAGGTATCTCACATACAATCACCAATCATATGAAGCAAAGTCAACAGGATCTTCGAAAACCCCGATATTAGTTATATGGAGGCTAAGTCAAATTTTTGACCGATTGTATCTATTTTAGGTGCAAAAATATACTGTTATGAGTAAAACAAGCTCTTTCATTTTCATTGAAACAACTCAAATATTTGTCGATATATGCAGTACTAAGTTCGAAAACCTTTATATTATGTAAATGGGGGCTCATACACACAGAATTACTATTGTCGGCAAAGGATTTTGTCTGAGTTTCAATTGTATAGTATATCCCATACATTAAGCGATATTTTTGGTCAAAAGTCAACTGGGGTCCACATATTCGGTACCTAGGGGCTTGAACAGGTTTGCTTGGATTTGGACAACTTTTGGGCATACTTTCAACAAAATATTAGTGCAAAATTGTATCCCGTTATATTTAATACTTTTTGATTCGTGGACTGTAAAGTGAAAGAATCAAATGGAATTCAAAATTGTCCTATATGGGGGGAGGGGGGCTGTAGTCCGTTTTCACCCATTTTCGCGCTGTCATATAGGAATATGAGAAGAATGCCAGTTACTAAATTTAGTTGATATCGGTAGGTCGGGTCCCGAGACACGTGATTTTATCAAAACGTGGGCGGTACCACGTCCATTGTCAAATTTTTACCACGGCTCTCATAAAGCCTTCCCATACCATTTCGAAAGTAATTTTAAGGTCGCTGGCGTATTTAGTTATTGATTTATGGCGCTTTTAGTAGTTTTTAATCGTACCGCTATATGGGGAGTGAGCGGGGTTATCTTCCGATTTCATCCATGTGTTGGTAGGAGTTCTTATAATATTTGAGCTGCGTAAATTTGTTTGTTGTAGCTTTAGTAGTTTATGAGATATGTACATTAAACTATTAGAGGGCGGGGCCACTTGCATAGTCATGGCACTTTAGGCGTTTTCGGTCAATGGGGTTTTGTGGGCGTGGCAGTGGTTCGATTACGCTCATCTACGAACTCGTAACTTTTTTGTACTAAGTTAGGATAGTTAGGTAACCGTTACACCTACTTTAAGTTACGGGGAACAAAGCTATTGTACTCTGTAGTAACAAGTTGGAAGAGTATAATAATAAAATAGATATAAATACAATACAAACCAATTACTATTTGTGACATTTTGATATTTAGCAAAATCTGAAATATTTTAAGAGTAATTAAAATAATTTTAGATTATAATTATTTCATGACAATTAAAATATTTCATCGATTATTTTTGCGCTTCATTGAGCAGTACTAATAATAACCATAAAATGCATTACATCACCAATCAAAGTCACTGACCATTAAATGTACTTCTGAGTAGTCTATATTGGCTCCATATTATAAACATATACATACATACATATATATATACATATATATATGTATATATGGTATACACCACACTTTCGTTGAAATAATTGCCAAATTGCCAATATTTTATGGCCTTTGGCGGCAACAAAAGCTCGTGCAAGAACAAGCAAACTTAAAAGAGGATAACTTCAAAGAAAAGAGCTAATAAATATTGCTTTGCTTAGAGACACACGATTCACTGAATCATATTAGTATTTATTTACAGCACTTCTACTTATCTTTTGTCGCCTGATAGTTGACCACAGAAATATTGCACGCGTCTGAGCATGTTGCCGTCGCCCATTATTGTTGCCCGTTGATTAGATTAGCAAGCAATTAATTAATCATTTAAAGGATTAATTGCTTTAATTACTTTGCATTATTGCTTTTGCTGGGTTTCGAGTGCTTAGCAGTTATTTGCTGGAACCACAGATTCTAGCATTATTTGTAGACATAAATACGAATGCATAATGGTAGTCGTAATCGTAGGCGCATTTGATAATATACATAAGTATGTATACACTCAGAAAAATCAGCTAATCTGAAATAATCGCTTCGAATGATGATGATTGTATTTATGGTAATTGTAAAGAATTGTTGCGAAAGGTTATGCAGAAATATTTCTACAACATTTTGCAAGGAACTCGCGGTTAAATTTTGTTGATACCGTAATCTAATGCAAATATGTGACCTTGAGTACTTGAATAATAAGTTCATTGAATTGCCTAAATATAGACAACTTGTTTTTTTTACTTTTAAAATATAGTACATATTAAAGAACCTCATGAAGAGTAAAAGTAAACATTGCCTACAAATGGAGTTGTTGCCTGGCTTAAAATATGGGAAGACCTCAGCAGAAATCTGTATAGCAAAGGGCTGCGTGCAAGAATTTTTAATGAATCAAAATGCTCTCCAATTATTTTGGGTAATAGTTTATGGTACCAAAACCTCACCATACTTAGGTGACGTTTTTTTATTATTAAAATCTTGCACTTGAACGAGGCCAAAAATTCGGCATATTTGCTACGTCAGCGCTCGATATTGTTTTGAGTTACCTTTGCCAACATACATACATATAAGGTTGTCAAATATCCCTTCCGCTTTTTTGCTCTTTATTCAATGCTTTATAAAAAGTGTTAAAGTGATAGGAATTACTTCAAATATACGCCGTTTCGTTCGATAATCTGTTTCCATCTAGACGGCAACTTCATAATACCTTCCTCGTAGAAGTCTCCCTCCTTATTTGCGAAGAACTCGGACAGCCACTTTTCACAAGCCTCTTTTGAGTTCAACTTTACACCAACAAGGGCGTTCGCCATGGACAGGAACAGGTGATAATCACTTGGCGCTATGTCCGAGCTATATGGTGAATGTGATAAAACCTTGCATCCGAGCTCCCGTAGCTTCTGACGAGTCATCAACGAAGTGTGTGATCGGGCGTTGTCCTGGTGGAACACTACACCCTTCCTGTTGGTCAATTCTCGACGCTTCTTGTCGATCGCCTGTCTCAAGCGGTCTAGTTGCTCGCAGTAGATGGTAGAATTAAGCGTCTGGCCATGTGGGAGCAGCTCATAATGGATGATTCCCTTCCAATCCCACCAAACACACAGCAAAACCTTCCTGGCCGTCAATTCCGGCTTTGCCACTGTTTGGGACGATTCACCGGCCTTCGACAACGACCGTTTTCACTTGATATTGTCGTATGTGATCTATTTTTCTTCGTAGCCACCATCCGCTTCAAAAATGGGTCGAGTTCGTGCCAATTCAGCAGCATTTCGTAGGTTTTAATTCGGTCTACAAAGTTTTTTTCCGTCAAATCATGCGGCGTCCAAACATTAAGCTTTTTTGTGTATCCATACTTCTGCAGATGGTTTAAAATTGTTTGATGACTAACTCCCATCTTCTGATCGATGTCACGAAATGCCACATGCCGGTCTAACTCGATTTTTTCCTTAATTTGATCGGTCTTCCGCCGGCTGGCTTATCCATGGTGTCGTTTTCACCCGCTCTGAATCGTCGAAACCATACACTGCTGAAAGCTGATGACTATCAGAAAGAAGAATAGTGCAAAACTAGGGTGTTCTAATTAACCGCCGCAATCTTTTTTAATATAAACTAATTACAACCCTAAATTGTCTTAATAATAAAATAATTTACGCAATTTCCTGCTATTCATTCCAGTTCAAATCAAAGTATCACATCGATGTCGATTTTGAGGTACCGAAAAAACTCAACTGGTATTATGCGCCGCTTTTCACCGCCTTTTGGTTCATACTCTACCTGAGCATAGTTCTCACACAAGTTGTACGTTTACCCACACCGCTCACACTTAAAGATGAGGCCACAAATTCCGACTCATATATAGCCGAACGTGCCGAACAAATTCTAGTCAACTTAGCACGTCTCGGTCCGAAGGTGGTGGGCAGTGAAGCGAATGAGGTAAAAGCTGTTGAGCTGCTGGTCAGCGAAATCAATAAGGTTAAGACACAAATGAGCGATTGCTTCGAACTCGAAATCGATGTTCAGTTAGCGACCGGTTCATATATTCATTGGACCATGTTGAATATGTATCAGGGTGTACAAAATGTTGTCGCCAAATTGAGTGCGAAAAATAATACAAGCGAAAATTATCTACTCATAAATGCGCACTTCGACAGCGCGCCTGGTAGTCCGGGTGCTGGTGATGATACTTCGATGGTGGCAACAATGTTGGAGGTGTTACGTGTTATCGCCAAGTCGAGTGGACCACTGCAAAATCCCATTGTGTTCCTTTTCAATGGTGCCGAAGAGAATCCGTTGCAGGCGTCACATGGATTTATAACTCAGCATAAGTGGGCCAAAAATTGCAAGTAAGTAGAGAGCTGAAAGAAGATTATTGATATTATTAACTAAACGCACATTCTAACACAGAGCACTAATCAATTTGGATGCTGCCGGTTCGGGAGGTCGCGAATTACTATTCCAGTCCGGACCTGGCAATCCGTGGCTCATGAACTATTACCGCAAAGTGCCACATCCCTTCGCAACTACCTTGGCAGAGGAACTATTTCAGAATGATTTCATACCATCCGATACGGACTTCCGAATTTTCCGTGATTACGGCGGTGTACCTGGTAAGCATTAAATAGCACTACCTAACCGGTCATTTATGTACATATTTGATTTTTTTTTAATTGTTTAGGTTTGGATATAGCTTATATCTACAATGGTTATGTCTATCACACTGAGTATGATAGTTTCAATATCCTGCCGAAAGGTTCACTACAAAATACAGGCGATAATGTCTTACATCTTGCCAGATCTATAGCTAACGCACCGGAAATGGAAAATCCAACAGTAAGTCCCCATAATAAAATGCATTAACCCTTTACATAACTCTTCTCGCTGTTAACTCTCACTTAGGCCAATGAAGCTGGTCATGTTGTTTTCTATGATTTTCTCGGTTGGTTTATACTATACTACACGTTGAACACCAGTATCATTGTCAATAGCGTTGTTTGTGTGGTAGCTGTATGTGCCATCGGTGTGTCGCTCTTCTTCATGTCAGCACGTTCGGGTCTTGGCTGGTTGGCGGTCATTCGTCGTTACGCTCTCGCGTTTGCCGTACAATTACTCTCACTCTCTTTGGGGGCAGTTTTTGTTTTAATTATTGCAGTATTTATGGACGGTGTTGGACGCTCTATGACTTGGTTTAGTCAAACATGGTTAATATTTGGTCTCTACTTTTGTCCAATATTTTTCTGTATGACCATCTTTCCAGCATTATTCTTGGAGCGTACAAAGAAGGTGAGTTCTGCAAGTGTTTTAGTTTACTGAAATTAAAATCATTTTTTTGTTTTACTCAAAGGATCTGCTGAGTTTGGGCTTTCGCATTCAACTTTTCATGCATTCACATTGTCTAATGCTAATTCTGCTAACAATCGTGCTTACAGCGTTTAATGTGCGTTCGGCTTTCATGTTTATGCTCGCTGTATTCTTCGACATAGCAGCTCTCATCATTAATTTGATTACAAAATGGCATCGTAGAGGTAAGCAAATTGTGTTTATTCTTCCTAAGCGGTGTGTCGGTTTCGTCACGAAGACGTTTATAGGTCTGTTTTTGACATTCATAACGGGCTTTTCAATAGGGACGCTACAAAAGTAGACCAATAGGAATAGCAAACGACTTCATATTTTTCCACGCTATTTTGACATTTCTCTTCGGAAAAGTTTGCCATTTTATCATGGAAAGATATACCGCCTAAGAACGAGTTCGGAGTTAGTAGTGTCCTCAATTTTAAGAGCGCTACGTCTAATTTGTAGTCGTCATACTCATCGTGTCAGATCAACACTTGCTTCTAGTGGAAAAATTTGAATCTACAAGCACGATATAAAATGTTCCCGTGCAATTGAGACAAAGTAGTGCCGGTAGTGTCGAGAATATTGCTTTCGCTAGCGCATCAATTAAGGAAGACCCAAATCGGTCTCTCACACATCGTTCTCAAGCGTTGGGCATCTCTATGACATCGTTGTCCCGAATTTTGCGAAAGGGTCTTGGCCTACATCCTCACAAGATCAAATTGACGCAAGAACTGAAGCCGACGAGTTTTTGTCGTATGTTCATGAATTCGGCTGAGCAATAACTTGAAAATGATCCGGATTTTCATCGAAAAATCATCATCAGCGATTAGGCTCATTTCCGGCTAAATGGCTACGTCAATAAGCAAAATATGCGTTATTGGGCAGACAGCAATCCACATGTACTCCATGAGTCAGCATTGCATTCCGAAAAAATTACGGTCTGGTGCGGTTTATGGGCGGGCGGCGTCATTGGGCCGTACTTCTTCCATGATGATCAAGACCGGCACGTTGCTGTGAATGGGCAATATGTGGCTTCACAATCGATTTATTGAAAACCAAGTTTGGTGAACGTGTTATCTCACGAAATGGCCCAGTGCAATTTGACGCCGTTAGACTATTTCCTGTGAGGGTACGTCAAGTCTATGATCTATGCCAACAAGGCAGCGACAATTGATGAACTGCGTACAAATAACGAACGTGAAATTGCAGCAGTATCGACCGATTTATACCTGAAAACCGTCGACAATTGGGTTCAGCATCTGGACCTCTGCAAGCGTGCCTGTGGTGGCCATGCAAAAAAAATCGAATTCCATACATAATGGCATCGAATGTACTTTCACAGGAATAAAGAATTTCATTGATATCTCAAACCGTTTAACTTAGCGTTCTTATTGAAAAACCCGTTATATGCGTCATTTTTCTGGACTACTTACAAACGAGTAAAGAAGACGATTTACAAACGATTCCCCAAGATTCTCAAAACGTATCCGGCTTTCATTTGGAAACGTATATCGAATCTATGTGAAGAGGAACATGCTTCAGAACTTTAAGGCCTCAGTTTTTGAGATATCGATCTGAAACTTTGCACACATTTTTTTCTCTACAAGAAGCTGCTCATTGGTCTGAACCGCTGATATCCGATTACTATATTATATATGTAGCTGTCATACAAACGGATCGATCAGAATCAAGCCCCTGTATGAAAACTATTTTATTTGAAAAGACAACTTAACTAAATTGTACTTCAATTATTGTCCGACGTTAGCGTTTTTCTTTATGTTTTTTTTTAAATATACACACTTCTTTCTATGAGTTATTACTACTGTTATTTAAATACATACTTATTTTTTCGTCTCGCAGCTTATTGGTTCGCCATCGCCGTCATCATTTGCCAAGCGTTGCCATTCCTTTACTATACCTCAGTAGCACAAGAGATTTATTTTACACTGATACCAATGATGGGACGATCAGGGTCTGCTTCTAATCCAGATATTAGAATGGCTGGAATAGCGATTTTCTTTACATGCCTATTCGCCGGCTTCATAGTAAGATTAACTCATTTAACTTTTTTAGTGCTTTGAAGAAGATGCATAATATTCAATAAAATTTCTTTATTCTCTACTTGATTGTACGCTTAGATGCCACTCTACATGTTCTTCCGCAAAACGCGTACGATCGCGCTTTGTTTCTTAGGCGTCACACTATTATTCATAATACTAGCGGTCACTCCAGTTGGTTTCCCGTATACGCCCAAAGTAGCCGCACAGCGTTACTCGCTACTCGTAAGTATACTCGTAAGTAACTCTTAAAAAACTGTTATAATTTGTATAATCAAATATCATGACAGCATGCCAAGCGTATACTACATAATGCCGACGGCACTGAACGTGTGAATGAATCGGGCGTTTATATATATGCGCAGGATCGCCGTATCCACATTGTGGATGGTAAGCGTTAAATTGTTTCGAGACATTTTTGAGCACAGTTTTTCATTGAAAATATTTCAGACAATATCAAAAGTATTGGTGAAAAGCATAAAGTCACTGATGTCTGCAACAATGAGCTCTTCTGTGGGATGCCAATATTCAATCATCGTTGGCACAAGGCAAGGTTAGTAGTTGCGCTTTAAAGAGGCAGTCTTACATGGCTTAGAGCGTCTAAGTGCTCATTGCTCATATAATTTTTGTTATATTTCTTACAGAGAAAACAGCTTTTGGATACCCATCGATGAGGAGCCCAATATACCTAGCGTAAAGCCAACACTAACGTTGGCATCCAAAACTGAAGTGGACACATCCAATGTCAGCCGTTATAACTTTACGCTTACCGGTCCCGATCATATGACAATATTTATTGGACCAAAAACGCCAGCTAAAATTGTCAATTGGTCTTTCAACGACACTATGATTCGTGATAATTGGGAACCACCCTACTTCATCTACTACTCCTATGGCAAAGATAGCAGTGCATTAGATTTCTACATTGATGTGGAGGTAATATAACGAATCACTATAGTTTCCAAATTAATTACTGAATTTTTGTTTACCTTAACACTTTTAGACTACTGACTCGAACACACAAAATTTGGAAATCGGCATAGGTGCTCATTGGATACATCAGGCGGTGGAGCGTACCGACGGTTATGAAAAGTTCATTCAAGGCTTTCCGGATTATGCCTATGTGGCAGAGTGGCCGGCTTTCTATGAAAGTTGGTTATTTTAAGGCGTGTTGGGACTGCATAGTTTTAATGTTAGGCTGGAATGTATTTTTTTTTTTTTTTGAAGAAATTCTTCAAATATGCTATTGCATGTGCATAGTAAGCATTGTTGTTGGGCACTGAAAATCATTTGTAAAGATACTCGTAGTTTATGTTTAGTTATTAACAAGTTTTACTAAATAAATTAAGAAAAAACGATATTTAAATTATTTTGTAAACAAGTTCTCTACTTTATAATTTTCATTGATTTTTGGAAACTGTAAACGAAGGAAATTTTCTGCCAAGTAACATATGATCGAATTTGACTCAGACTGGCGCATTCAAAATAGCATCCTGTACTAATTTAAGCATGCCAATCCTTAATCCATTCCTTCATACAGTTGCTGTAGCCCAAGCATCGCCTTTGCAACCTCAAGAGACAACTGAGGCTTCCACTTTGAAATTATAAATATTTACAATTCCCTTAACAACTATCAATAGTGTGACTAGTGGAACAGTAAAGTAATTTCCACTGTATTTTCGTTAGTAATTAGTTGTCTGTTTAGAAATTTATTTATAGCTGTCAACAACAAACAACTAAGTTGAAAGAGGATAACAACACAAGTTTTGACAGGTTGAGTTGTTTTCAATAACAACGAAGTTTCGATAAAAACGAAGTGCAAAATTTCAACTGAAGTAGAGGTTGAGTTGTTTTTGATGACACCGAAGTGCAAAAATTCAACTGAAATGGAGTTGAGTTATAAGCTAATCGCACAGTAAAGTAATTGTTGTACTGCATTTTTGTTAGCAATTAGTTCTGTTTAGAAAGTTGTCGACAAAAACTCGAAGTAAAAGTTGATAACAAGTCAACTCTTGTCTGATTGAGTTGTTTTCGGTAACCTAAGTACAAAATTTCAACTAAAGTGAGGTTGAGTTGTGTTGTAAGGTATAGTTAACATTATTATTTATTGAAGATATCTTGAGAGATTGAGTTTTTTTCGATACACCGAAGTGAAAAGTTTAAACTGAAGTATAAGTTGAGTTGTTTTCGCTAACATCGAAGTACAAAATTTCAACTGAAGTAGACGTTGAGTTGTTTTTGATAACACCAAAATGAAAAATGTCAACTAAAGTGAAGTTGAGTTGTAAACTATATTAGCGGGATAATTAGTTTTATTGAAGATTGAAGATACAGTACTATGAAGAATGTATAGAATTCTTTTGTCCATTCATTTTAAAACTTTAAAATTACCGTTATACATATTGCGTTTATCACTTATATATGTCCATATATATAGACATGTTTGTACTCAACCAAACTCTGCAAAAAGTATCTATTTGCAATAGAATTCATTTTCGGCAAGACGTCTCTCCCTTAAGAGCGAAAACACTTTTCAAGTTTATGAGATGTAAGTACGTATAAATGTTTCACTTGTGCGGGGGTTTTTGTATGAATAGTTTTATTCATCAAAATTATTAAGTCGTCATACAATACCCAGAATATTTATATTTATACTAGCTGACCCCGCAGCCGTTGTCCTGCGCGAAATTATGTCTTTTGAATTTAAATGACCAAAATTCATATTGTGTTGATTATCATTTATTTGAGATTCTGCTACATTTTTTTTCAATGTAAAGCAGCTTTATAAACAACAATTTTTGGTTTCTGTTCCGGTGTACAGAAAAGATGGTTTTCCAACTCGTGAGCACGCCACGTATATCTGGCCGTGTGAAAATTATAGCATTTCCAAATTTATGGCACACACTATGCGACTATCCTTGTGTCCTGTCGATTGTCACTTCAAATGCAATTTTCTCTGGAAACGGAATACGTTTGAACTGAAATGGCAAATCGTTAGAACTCAAAAGAAATCCGTAGAATCAAGCATTCTGCCCCATGTATTTGATAGGTGCAATCATATTGCGAAACATTGTAGCGACAGATCCAACTTTGAGTCGCAAATGATGCGGTGGCATACCAAGCCTCTCCAAAGAATTTATTTAGAAATTCCACTGGATAAATCACGGTGTTGTCTTCATTGTCAAGACAATCGATCGATTTGTATGACCGCAAGTCTCCCGGAATTTGACTTTGAATCTTCCAGCTTAAGTCAACAACATCGGTATTTTTGCCAGCTAACATTGCGCATGCATTTAAGGAATAATTTGTCCAATGTTCGTATAAACATTCCTGATGAGTCCAACTTTCGTGAATTGATAAACGGCATATGGAATTGATATCAAACCACCGGGAGTATCAACCGGTATTGACCCATTTCCAATTCTTAGCGTATACGATGTAAAATGTCTTCGGCAATGTAATTTTTCGTCGTATCCCATAACTGACGGGAATTTGAAGGCTGATCATCGCGAAAAGTGTGCGGACTTCATTCCAGTGATTATCATGTTCCATCAATTGTAATTGTAATTGTATGTGTAATATCAAGGTATTTCCGAATAGAGCAAGTTCTCGCAATCGGTTCACTGACGAAAGTTGAGAAAAAACTCGTAAATGTTAATTTTGTTGCTGGGGGTGTTTCCCCTGTCTGTACTGTATTCTCTTTGTTGAAATAGACTATTTGGTCATTCTTCAAATTAACTGCGAGACGCACAACAGTCGGAAAACATTCATGAATCGCAAAAGTAAATATCATACAAAGCGCTTTATTGCAGTTCACGTATCGACCGTATCGTTCAAGACCAGTAACCGCCATGTTGCTTCCTTTGGTGACGTCTTTAGAAACGTATTTTATCGATTACACCAAACTGCAATACGCAACATTGACATGACTTTTGAATGTGAATTAGACAACAGTGGCGAATATAGTAACGATCCATATGTTGTCAACTGCGATATTCACTACTCTAAGTTGTATGGTCGTCTGATGAGCCACGACGATAGAGTGGATATCCATCATTTCCAGTTTGCGATTCTGAAAGAAAAGCAATTGGATATCGTTTCGTGCATTTATTGTCAGACACACAAACCGAAGTGGGATTGTGGTGTCCGCAAGGTCCATGTACCATATTGGTTTTCATCACTTCTTATAATACTGAATCTTTCTCTGCGTCAGGAATTTCCGCAGAAATGGTTTCTTCAATTTGATCTGGTGTAACCACCATCTACCATCTAAAGTAGAATGTGTACGTGCGACAAACCTCTCTGTTGTCACCAAACATTTGGACATCTAGCATCTAACAGCACCACATATACCTACATTACTCCAAGATAAAGTCCATGAAACATCGTAACTGTTGTTTGAAAAGTCGTGCTGTGATATCGTGACGATCGCCGCGATCCATAATTTCGCACGTATGTCATCGCATTTTGGGAGTACTTCTTGCCTTGCCTTGCTTGGGCTGCCATACGTTGATGGCAAAAAGAACACCGACCGAGATTAGGGCGAGCTCTTCATG
Organism: Bactrocera tryoni; assembly: GCF_016617805.1. Classification (NCBI taxonomy): domain Eukaryota; kingdom Metazoa; phylum Arthropoda; class Insecta; order Diptera; family Tephritidae; genus Bactrocera; species Bactrocera tryoni. The sequence goes on along the minus strand of NC_052501.1, from coordinate 18,822,295 downwards.
GCTTTGTAACGAAGTTCAATCTGCAACACACATAAAGTTTTCACTGAATAATTTTCAAAAATTTTTCCGGAATAAAAAAACAAGCGAGCGAAATTGAACTATTCAAATAATTTACAAATCAAAATATTAAAAAGCAAAACAAACAAAAATTGAAAAAAAATTTGTATGAAAAAAAGTATATGTAAGAAGATTAAGTATTCATTACACATATCGACTTTTCATTGTTTTTAATATGCATTCTGCTATTCGGGGCGGAGACAAATCCAACGAATCAATAACCATGAAAATTGGTTCAGCAGATCTCGAGTTATAAGTGTCCGAACAAACCCGTCTTTGTTTCATATATGTACATATGTATGTATATAAGTAGATTATCAAAGATAAGAAAAATTTAAAAAGTAGCTTTTAATTGGACATTAACTACAAATATTACCATGAAAATAGCATAATTTAATAATAATGTTATCAATTTTGCATGAATTCACAAAAATTCGCAAAATGATATTCATATGGATTGGTATGATAGCATGTAAGCGTATAAAAATATAAGCCAAAATGCCAACTTGCGTCTGCAAAAGCGGTGTATATTTCTGAGCATAATTTTTATTAAATACTCAGCTCTGTTCACTCATTTCTGTTAAAATTTCTCCTTCTGAGCCAAAAGTGGTGAAATCCACTAATAGAAAATTCATGGCTCTTGACAGTTTACACGCTTGTCCGTAGTTGAACCTTCTCTATATTATACGTTCTCTGGTAAAAGGCATTTGACAGCACTGCCAATCTTGCGGCAAAACATTATTTCATGAGAATTTGTATAGGCGGGATGCATAATTTTTTTTTTTTTTGCAAAACGTGCAATGACACACACATTAAATTTCGTATGTGCGCCCTCCAAACAGACCCCAATCACCCCTGAAAATTTCATTGAAATCGGGCAAGCCGTCTAGGAGGAGTATGCGAACAGGAAGTTTTGCCACTTAATTTTATATATATAGATTTTGGTTTATTATTCTGAGAATTTATGTTGAGAAATTCTGTAAAGCTATTTGCAAACACACTAATCTTCCTCAGGTGACACCGTAAATACATTGTGACAAAAAGCACCGCAAAATTGACACCAGAAATGATATTTCAAAAATATGTATTTGCTAAGTTTTTAGGACTGTCCTTAATTACTACGCCAAATATGAGTGCGATCTGTCAACCAGTTTGCTTACAGCAGCTACTTAATACAGTATACCTCAAAAACGTTACGATTTTAACAAGGGTTAAAAATATCGAACACAGAATTTGTCTCGAAATTTCTATTGGTTATCAAAGTTCGTGTGCGGAATCGTTGCGAATGTTGGAAAAAGCTTACGGTGCTTCAGTTTTATCAAAAACACAAGCCTACGAGTGGTACAAAGCCTTCAAAGACGGTCGAGAGATCGTCGAAGACATGTTTCGTTCGAGACGACATTCGACCTCTTCAACTGATGAAAATACTAAAAAAGTGAAGTAAAATCGTGAAGCAAGTATTAGAGAGATGGCAAGAGAGCTTGACTTTTCTCGCGAGTCCGTTCGAATGATTTTGGTGGATATTTTGAGTATGAAACGCGTTCTTGCTCGACTCGTCTCGATAAAGCTGAATTTTTTTCCAAAAGAGTGCCGTAAATAGGTCTCTTTGAGAGCCTTATAACTGCCGAGAAGACATGGATTTATAAATTTGACAAGCAAAAAGTCAGCAATCTTCGAAAGTGGCCCCATTTTCGGCCATTCCAAAAAGTGCTTATGAAGAGTGTTTCGAGAACTGGAAAAACCGTTAGTATAAGTGTAAAACATCTGCTGGGGTTACTTTTAAGGCGACAAAATAAATATTGATGAATAAATAAATATGTTGCGTCTTATTTACACTTTCAATTTTGTCACAATGTATATGAAGTTAACGGTACTTGAGCGTTATCACACAAGTGTCTTGATAATATATTACTTACAATTCACTATCGCTATAATTAAGAAGAAAAGTACTTTAGATTTCACACTTAATCAATTTATAATTCCAACAACTCGTGATTTTGTGAGTGTTTTTTTTTTCTCATATCGCTGCAATTTATAGTAACAATCTTATAAGAAACCCATATGAGGCATGTTTCCATTCATCAAAACATTTATTTCGTCGTTAGTGCCGGTGTGAAGAAGTTCATTTTTAGTGAGGAAATAATTCGGAAAGACAGCCAATCGATAATCAAGTGTAGTTGATAAATATATATAAATGGTATATACAATAAATGTATTAATGAAATAAAGAACATAAATATATAAACGTATATTTCAATGAGACAACAACCGATACAAAAGATACAATATATAGAACACCGTTTACACGACATCTGTCGACAGACCCCGACATATCCGGGTCTGACTAACTGGAACAGCCCTGGATTTTTATCCAGCCAAGCACTGTCAACTCGGCACCATCCCTCTACATCACTTCAAGTATGTTTTCTGCCGCTACAACAACAACACAAAATATATCTACGAATAAAAACAGACCTACCCTTACTTGAACATGTACACATTGTTTAATCAAATGATACGATATGAGAATTACTGGAAAGATATAAAGCAACCCGCCCTTTACACGGAGCCAGAAAACTGAAATAATCGCGTATTCGGCATGTGTTCTACGGTTCATTCTGAAAAAATTTTCCTAAGAGACTATGGGTCTAAAACCGAATTCAAGCCAGCAATGTTTAAGGCGAAGCTTTTTGGGGATCATAAACATTTTTCGCCAGTTTTCTTTATTATTTGTCGAAATCGGCCAGATTGGTCAACTATATCACATATTTCCAATTTTTCAGATTTTTTAAACTTCACCTCAAAAATCGCTGGCGCGAACTCGGTTTTAGACCCATAGCATCTTGGGGAAAGTTGTTCAGAATAATTTGTACATCATTTCCCGCATTTTATAGAAAAAAAACCGACCCGCTTTAATCTACAGTGAACTGGTGTATGGTGTATGTATATAACGCAGGATTGCTCTTGCCAACAGGTGCTACTTCGGACTGAGTAGGCAATTGAAAAGTAAAGGCCACTCTCGACGAACAAAAGCTAAACTCTATAAGTCGCTCATAATTCCCGTCCGGCTATATGGTGCAGAGACTTGGGCGATGGCAGCAACCGATGAGTCGACGTTACGAGTTTTCGAGAGAAAAATTATGCGAAAGATTTATGGTCCTTTGCGCATTGACCACGGCGAATATCGCATTCGATGGAACGATGAGCTGTACGAGATATACGACGACATTGACATAGTTCAGCGAACTAAAAGACAGCGGCTACGCTGGCTAGGTCATGTTGTCCGGATGGATGAAAACACTCCAGCTCTGAAAGTATTCGACCCAGTACCCGCCTGGGGAAGCAGAGGAAGGGGAAGACCTCCACTCCGTTGGAAGGACCAAGTGGAGAAGGACCTGGCTTCGCTTGGAATATCCAATTGGCGCCACGTAGCGAAAAGAAGAAACGACTGGCGCGCTGTTGTTAACTCGGCTATAATCGCGTAAGCGGTGTCTACGCCAATTAAGAAGAAGAAGAACTGGTGTATGGAAAAAATGTGATTTTTGAAAAAATATCATTATAACTACATATATGCCATAAAGCACATACATATATCCTCAATTTCAGCATTGTAAATTTTGAGAAAGTTTCTACTATTGCATATCCGTGAAAAGTTATCTCACCGATTCGGCCATCTGCCTCTGATTGGAAAAGTGAAAGAAACATTAAAGAAACAGTGCTTGAAAATCCTTGTATTGGCATTAGATGGATAGTATTTCAACATATTTTATGGATTGTGTCAATAATTTCGATTAATATTTTGGATATGAAGCTTGTCTAAGCTAGACTCATACCAGAAGACCTGCAACTTTTGCAAAGACGATGTCGAGTAGAGGTCATCAAATGTATCATTATTGGTTACAAGATATTTTCTCTACGACCTTTCTCACTTCCTCGCTGCACGGCACCTAACACTCTCCCACACTAAATCCACAGCGACCATATTCATAAACTGGACGAAGGAGTACAGACTTGACCTTAATATTGCAGTCGATGACGTTAAAATTCCGACTGTCAATAAGAATTTAGGTGTGACATTCGACAGCCTGTACTCCTACACTCCTCACACGACCACGATCATTGCCAAAGCACAGAGCCGCAACAAAATCCTGAAGTCGCAAACCGGCAGCACATGGGGTAAAGACAAAGAAACGCTTTTGGGAAAATAAAAGGCTTCACTATGTCGCACCATTATGGTCATCTGGATGCAGTGAAATACACACGAGTAAGCTACAGACATTTCTGAATATTGAACTCCGGTCTAGATGCCTCTTAATGTCACCTATCGAACACCTGCACAGTAGGGCACGTATGCTCCCAATTAAGGAGCATAATAAAGCTTTCATAGAAATCATACCTGCAGTCACCTGCTCGTAGCGGAACCGCCTCCTAGAAGCATCAAGAGGTCCTTCCTCAATAATTCGCCGACCAGACTTCAGGCACAACAACCTTCAGTCATGCACTGACCGCCATAACATATCCCCTCCCTCGCAGTGAATGGCGTACTAGAAGTCAAACCACCACCTATTGCAGACGACGAGCTCAAGTTGCCCCGAAAATCGAGAGTTACTCTTGCGCAGCTTCATTCTGGATACTAAAGCAGGTTAAACTCCTACTTATACCGAGTCGACCCTGACTTACTGGACCAAATATGTGTCCAGCGTGCAACGAGTAACGGCATGACACTAATCACCTCTTTGCATACCCTGCTATCCCTACCCCTCTCCCTATGGTCCGACACAGTCGAAACCGCACGTTTCCTGAACTTACCATTAAATGACCTCGAAGACAACTTATTTAATCCTTACTATGCCAACGAGGACTAGGTAAACCGTAAAATGATTTGAATTTTAGGGACGTTACTTTCAGTACTCCCGGTTAAAGATCTTCTACCCGATTACGGAGTAGACCTTATATATAAATAGTTACCGCGTTATCTTATTATTACATGGGAGATCCAAAAAGCAGCCTTCTCGAACAGTTACAAAAAAGGTGGCAAGCATCACCACTTCAGCGTTCTAATTTTTATTGTTGTCGTAACGGTAAAAAATTATTACTAAGTATTTTTGAGAAATGTTGCCGAGTTGATAATCAGCCGTATACAAATCGTGGACCGTTCTAATTATGGAGACTCGACTGACATAAGAATCGCCGATTCTGCTCGATTTGAGCTCTTCTAGGGTAGCTATAACATATTATTTCCATAGTATATATCGATCTCAAAATATTATTTACTCATCACATATTTATCAAACTCTAAAATTATTGCGTTTTCTTTTCATCCGACAACTATTTTTTTAACTTTTTATAAAAACGAATTTTTAGCTCAGGCGAAATGAAAAACTCAACTGGTATTATGCGGCTTGCTTCACAGCATTCTGGATAATACTCTATGCGGCAATAGTGGTCCAACAGGTATACCACCTGCCCACACCACTCACACATAAGGATGCAGCAACCCACACAGACGAATTTATTGCTGGACGAGCTGAGGACTTCCTGCTTAAACTAACTAGTCTCGGTCCTAGGGTAGTCGGCAGTGAGGCAAATGAAGTGCAAGCGGTGAAATTGCTAATGGATGAAATTAGTGAAATTGAAAATCAAAAGAGTGATTACTTTGATTTTGAAGTGGATAAGCAAGTGGTCTCAGCTCAATACTTTTCCACACGTTTGTACCAGAGCGTACAAAATGTGATAGTCAAACTGAGTGCCAAAACCAGTAGGAGTCCAAACTATTTACTGATAAATGCACATTTTGATAGCAAACCAACAAGTCCCGGTGCAAGTGATGATGGCGCAATGTTGTCCGTCTTATTGGAGTTACTACGTGTACTGGCAACATCCAATGGACCACTTGAACATCCGATAGTGTTTTTATTCAATGGCGCTGAGGAGGAGTTGCTCTCTGCATCGGTCGGTTTTGTTCGCCAACACAAATGGGCAAAGAACTGCAAGTCTGAGCCGTAAAAAAATATATATAGATTTACTCTTAATTGATATTAATTTTTTTCAAAGGGTCGTAATCAACTTGGACGCCGCTGGTTCGGGTGGTCGTGAACTACTATTTCGTACTGCTGCCAATAGCCCTTGGCTTATGAACTACTATAGGCGGGTGCCACATCCGTTCACCAATGTCCTAGCTGAGGAACTCTTTCAATACAATTTAATACCATCTGACACAGATTTCCGAGTTTTTAGAAACTATGGTGGTATGCAGGGTTGGTGTGCTTCCATGATTGTCATGATTTATAAATATTTACATTCCAAATAAGTAAATTTGTTATTCTTACAGGTCTTGATTTGGCTTATGCCTATAACGGTTACGTTTACCATACGAAATTCGATAGCTTTAGTGTTTTTCCGAAAGCCTCCCTCCAAAATACTGGCGATAATGTGCTAAGTTTGGCGAAATCTATCGGTAATTCGCCTGAAATGAGGAATATAATGGTAAGTAAGAATGTTTTGATTCAAAAGCTCAATTTTAGAAATTATGGTCTAATATTCTTCTTCTCTACTGGCGTCGAGAAGAGTTTTAAAATTCCACTTACGACTTTTATTTCCGGCCCGTTTGAGATATACAGATTTCGATGGAACATGAAATTCCTATTATTCGTATCATAATTTTCAATAACACATTTGAATCTCGATCAAAAATCGAAAAAAAAAAAATATTTTCAAAACACCTTTGTGAGTCTACTTATAAATAGTCCTGAGCGTTATTAATAATATTTCCTTAATTTTTATTCCTCAGACTAGTAACTACCAACCTGAATATTTAATTTTCTACGACTTCCTCGGCTGGTTTGTGCTTTCTTATACGCTGAACACCAGCATTATCATCAATCTGGTTGTATGTGCGGCCGCTTTGCTTGCGATCGCAATTTCGCTTTACTTTATTGCAACGAAATCAAGTCTAAGCTGGCTTCCATTCACCAAGCATTGCCTACACACACTAAGCATACAAATACTCTCACTCGCATTGGCTGCTGGCATACCGTTACTCATCGCCTACTTTATGGATATTATAGGGTGTTCCATGTCGTGGTTCTCTGCAAATTGGTTAATATGCGGCCTTTACTTTTGTCCAGCATTTTTCGCTTTGGGCATTTGCCCCGCAATATTTCTGGAAAGTACAAAGAAAGTAAGTTAACACCGTTATTGTGTTTACCAGCGCTTTTATTGATTTTTGTGGAATGTTTATCTTTTCCAGCACGTGCTTAGTTTGAATTTTCGCATACAGTTATTTATGCACTCACATTGTCTGCTGCTAATTATTTTAACCATCACTTTAACCTTTTTGAATATTCGTTCGGCTTATATGTGCATGTTGCCGGTGTTGTTTTATGCAGCAGCTTTGATTATAAATTTAATAACACAACTGCATTATATCGGTAAGTACTGTTAGTTGCAGTGTTGGTGCACTGACTTGATATTCTCGTGTCACGCAGGTCATTGGTTTGCCATTTCCGTTATAATGAGTCAAATAATGCCGTTCATGTATTTGACATATGTTGCGGAGTATTTATTTTTCATATTAATACCGGTAAGTGGGCGCAATGGCGGTTCGACCAATCCGGATTTAGTAATTTCTTTGGTTGCCATTTTAATTACGATTCTATGCAGTGGATTTTTGGTAAGGCAAATATGAATTATTTATACACATTTCCTTGGCAAATTTTTATTTTTCTTATTTTGCCAGATACCACTGTATTTTTGGTTTCGCAAGGCACGTTCGCTCATAACTTGCTTCTTGGCTGTCACTGTAGTTTCCATTATATTAGCTTCCACCCCGATAGGCATACCCTATACCGCACAATTAGCACCACAGCGTTATTCAATTCAGGTAAGTTTCGACAACAGATATCGGTCGAATAAGCAAACTTACGGTTTATTTGTCTAACAGCACACAAATCAAATATATCATAACCTCGATGGCAGTACACGCATCAACGAGTCGGCGATTTATGTCTATGGACAAGATCGACATATTGAGACAGCGGAAGGTAAGTTGTTCGGGAAGGGGAATGCGATTTTAGTAACAGAATAAGTTAAAAACAAAGATGTATTCAAATTCGACTTCAATCAGGAAATAGTATTTTCGGGTTGCTAGCTCATTTTTATCAAAATTATTGGTTGTACCATCGATAATCTTACTCTTACTCTGCTTTCCCCGGCGGGTAGCTGTAATACACTTCACAAAACAAAGTTTTTTACTCTGTCTGTATGAAATGACAGCACGTAAATATATCTTCAGATTGCTTTTCGTGCGAAATTCGGCAATTTTGCTTTTTTTCATACCCATTGATCCAGAAATGGTTGTCATCGCTGAAAAACATTTGGCTCGAAAACGTCGGATCTTCTTGGATCTTTGCAAGAGCCCATAGAGCGGAACGAAGTCGCTTGGGAAGGTTGAACGGCCTTAGTTCTTGCACAAGTTGTTTTTTGTTCGCTTTCAATTTTAGATCTCGACGTAAAATGTGCCAAGTCGTTCCACACGTCAGACTGAGTGGCGTAGATAAAACGATATGACAGAACCTTTTCAAGCTACTTAGTACCATATTTATTGGGGCACTGCAACCAAATACATTACTAGTTTAAGGGCAAATCGAATAAGTTTACTGGTGAATGAAAGATACGGGAGAAATTTCCTGTCATCAAATAAAAATAGCGTCTGACTATGACAGCGGAATGGAATCATAAGCTCCAGTTATGATTAAAACTTGATACCAGCCAGAGAAAGCGGTGAATGGTAGGCTCCATATTCGTTCCAAACAGCACCTAAAAATTTGACTCCTATTCAGATCGCATTTTATATTAAACTTTCAAGCACCATATTTTTTAATGTTTTATATCAGTTGAAGAAATCGAAGGTCATCCAGAACGAGACACAAACTACCTTCAACGATCTCTTGACCGTCTTTGCAGGCTTTGTACCACTCATAGGTTTGTGTTTTTGATAAAACTGAATTACCGTTAGTCTTTTCGTTCATTCGTAACGATTCCGCCCACGAAATTTGGTCAGAAACACAAAATTTGAGACAAATTCTTTGTTCGATATTTTTATCCACTGTAAAAGTCGCAACGCATTACTAACAATGTGTAATGATTTCTAGAGAACTTTAGCAGTTATCGCTGGACGCGAAGTCCTCTTAAAAGCAAACGCCTTTTTTTATACGGAAAACATATACTCAGACATTTATTATTCGTTTTCAGATGTGATAAATCGCTTCGTAGCAATCTATGAATCCAGCGTTGTATGCAACGATCCATCGACTTGTCTACAAAACAGGCCCAGGTTAGTTACAAGTACATTACAAAATTAATTAATCTGAATTTTAATTGAAATAATTTTTTCCCGTTTAGCATTTTCTATTCGCCGAGCAGTTTGTGGCTACCCGTCAATGAGTCACCGATTATACCCAGTGAAAAACCAGTGCTAACGCGTACTTCCACAACTGTTTTGAATTCAACCAATACGCGACGTTACAATTATACTTTAACCGGTCCAGATCACATGGCGATTTTTATTGAACCAAAAACGCCGGCCAAAATCGTGAATTGGTCCTTTGATGAAGCAATTTTGACTACAGGAAGAACGAATTTTGTTATCACATTTTCATATGGCGTAGATAGCAAAGCGTTCGAATTCTTTATAGATTTAGAGGTTTGTTATTAGATACAGTCATCATGCGTGCTAATTTTATCCGCTTCTAATTTTAGCACACCGCCAATAATGGAACCTTGGGTAATTTAGAAATTGGTATTGCTGGTAATTGGATACACCAAAAAATTCAACGCGCTCAAATTTTTGAAGAATTCTTAAAGAGTTTTCCGGATTATGTAGCAAGCGTCAGCTGGATTGCCAGCTATGAAAGTTGGCTATTTTAATGCCTATTTTTAGGGCTTAGGTTAGGTTAGGTTTCACTGGTCAGCTATCATGCCATCCGTAGACCTACTGGTCCTTGGTAAAGCCAGATGGAAGTTTTGTTTCATTTGAGGTGAAGTATCAACGCTTTTAAGAGCTACTTGATATCTAAGTTTGATACTTCGTCAAGTCCTTTAATGGTTAACCTTTGAGAAATAAAAAATATTTAAAATAAAATCGAACACAAGAAAAAGTTGTCTAAAATGTTTTCTTATCGGACTTACATAAATACCTTTTATTGGTTTTTTTTTAAACGATTATTTACTGGTAATGAAAAACGGATCTCATACGACAATACTAAACGAAAACGGTCGTGATCGAAAAGCGGTGAGTCGGCGTTAAGTGCCTCATCAGATACTCCGAGAGCTTGATTGGAATGTTCACCTACATCCAGCTTGTAGTCCAGATTAAATGATTATTACGTGTACCTGCCAACGGCGAATTATTATTTTTTTTTTAAAAAGCTAGTGAAGTCGACGGCCACAGTTTTTTACCAATGCCATGGAGTATTTCTTATGATTGTACCTCCAAATATCTGGATTGTTTTCGAACCAAAACCAAAATTTTATTGTAAATAACGGGTGATCCAAGTACAGGTTTTCTTCAATTGCCTTTTCTTGACAGATCATGCGTGAGTCGTGTCAAGCTGTCATGTTATTTTTTTGTTCAGTATTATTTGGCATTTAATCATGACAAGATGAACAAGAGAATGTGTTTCGCGCGCTTCGCTCAACTTATGGTCGACATAGTTGGCTTACTGAACGTACTCGTACTATTCGCATTACCTATCTTGAGACAGCACATTCATTATTGGAGTGGTCTATCTAGTCTGTCCAGCACGAAGTGAACAAAATATAGCAGCCGTAGCTAAAAGTATACACGAAGACCGTAGAGAATCGATTTGGCAACTTGGACTGACGTATAGAACAACTTGGCATATTTTACGTCGAAATCTTAAATTAAAAGCGTAGAAAATACAGCCAAGCTATATGGGCTCTTGAAATGTTCCAAGAAGGTCGTTTTCGAGCCAAATTTTGTTCAGCGATGAGGACCATTCCTGGTACAATAGGTATATAGAGTAAACAAGCAAAATTGCTGCAGTTGGGATTCGAAAGCTTGCGATTCGAAACCCCCTACCCCTTTTTCCTTATAATGTGCAGAAACATGGACGACGATGAACTGAGATGAGAAAGCTTTTGGAATTATTGATATGACCGTTCTTCGTACGATCTTTGGAGCCGTACACGTGAACGATGAATATAAAAAAAGATGAAACCACGAATCAAGGGCGTCCACACAACCAATGGAAGGACCAAGTGCATAGCGACCTGTCACTTGGGATGTTAAACTAGCGTAACTTAGCAAAGGATAAAGACAACTGGCAAAGTTTTGTGTTCTCGGCACACGGGCACTTACCCGAAATCATTTTAAAACATAATGGCAAACCCTTATCTATATAGAAAAAATATTTAGTAAAAAACTAGCCTTTATTGAAAGCACCTATAATTCTATTACTACAAATATTGGTTGGTAAAGAAAAAAGAAAAACACCCCACAATTTTCTCCAACTACCGTGGGATAAGACTTCTCAACATCGCATATAAGCTTCTATCGAGGGGTTTGTCTGAAAGATTAAAGCAAACCGTTAACAAATTAATTGGATCTTATCAGAGTGGCTTTAGACCTGGAAAATCAACAACCGAGCAGATATTTACCATGAGCCAAACCTCGGAAAAGACCCGTGAAGTGAGGAGGGTCGACACACACCACCTCTTCGTCGATTTTAAAGCTGCTTTTGACAGCTCGAAAAGGAGCTACCTCTATGCTACTATGTCTGAATTTCGTATCACCACAAAACTAATACCGCTGTGTAAACTGGCATTGAGCAATACCAAAAGTTCCATCAGGATCGGATAGGATTTCTCCGAGCCTTTCGATACCAAACGAGGTTTCAGACAAGGCGACTTCCTTTCATGCGACTTCTTCAATCTGCACTTGTAGAAAATAATTCGAGCTGCAGAGCTGAATGGAAAAGGCACATTGTCAGCCTCGAAATCTAAAGCAGGATAACTCTTTCCAACAGGTGCTACTTCCGACTGAGGAGGCAATTGAGAAGTAAAGTCCTCTCTCAATCAACAAAGACCAAACTCTAATAGTACTTCATTATTCCCGTCCTGCTATATGGTGCAGAGGCATGGACTATGACAATATCTGATCAGTCAACGTTACGAGTTTTCGAAAGAAAAGTTCTGCGAAAGATTTATGGTCCTTTGCGCATTGCCAACGGCAAATATGGCATTCGATGGAACGATGAGCTGTACGAGTTATAAAACGGCATTGCATAGTTCAACGAATTAAAATACATGGACATGGACGACATGGCTTGGTCATGTCGTTCGTAAGGATGAAAATACTCCAGCTCTGAAAGTATTCGACACAGAAATTTCCAATTGGCGCCAAACAGTGGAAAGTAAGAACGACTGACGCGTTGTTGTAAACTCCGCTATAACCGCGTAAGCGCTGTCTACGCCAATAAAGAAGAAAATGAATGAAAAAATAATATCTTTATATTTCGTACGCCTCAGTGATTTCAAAAAATTAATTTTTCTTTGAGCGAACTTTTGTTAGGCCCCACGTACAATTCTTACGTATTAACTAATTATTGGTATGTTTTTGTCGCTGCGCTAATGACGAGTGCCCTGAGGCGTAAAATTGCGCTGGGCAGTGACTAAAATTAAATCACTTTCAGTCAAACTGTCAACAAACATACAATGAACGATAATTTATCTGTATATATACTTACAATTATTTAAATTTATATGACGTTATGGAGGTCAAGTATATACGATATATATAGTACACATATATTTGGCTAAGGGCATTTAAGGGCCCTAGTTTTTCGCCTGCTGCTCGCACTCCCGCTGCAGACATGCGAGCTTTGGTCACTTTGTTAATGCTCACTGTTCAAACAATTGTGTAACTTTCGACTCAGTCAGTGACCGGCAGCTTAAGAGATAATTCCTACAGTGTTAAACAAAAAATTCTAAAAAAATATTTTCATTTAAATATTTGTTATTTTTGGAAACGTATTAGATAAGACTAAAACATCATTAAACACTGGAATGTGTGCTCTTGGGCAACCGATGTTAGCAAACACACAAACATACGTGACTCACGCACACATGGCCGTGTGTTTACAGAGAGTTTGAGCTTAAATTCATGCAGATTAAACAAATGACAGCGAAGAATTGTTGTTGTTGAAAAAAAAACGAAAACAAATTAACAGAGATTTGATTTTATTATTTACACAACGGATCACCCGCAACTTTATCAGCGCGCCAAAAGCAACAACAAAACGTATACATAGCATAGCTGCACAGAGAGCACACGGCTCCACCTCTTTCGCTTGATCTCTATGCGCTAGTTCATGTTTGTGTGTGCTTAAAGCTGAGTTTTTTTGGTTTGTTGGTGCAAAATGTTAACTCTCAAAACACTGCGACATTGGTGGCAGCATCAGTTGAGTCGTGACGGCCTACGTGATTTTTTCGTTCATGCAAACTACGCGCATTTTCGGCATTTTTTCCAAAATAAGGTAAACAGGCGGGTACAAATGAAAAGTTATATAATTTATATGATATTGATACATTTATTGGGCCGTATAAAATAAAATTTCGTGTTTTCATATGTATCTGGTGTTTTTGGAAATGAATAACTAACTGAGGTGATAAACAATTAGAGTGTCAATTAGGTGTTTTGTAAATAGTGTGGAATGAAAGTGAAAAATAGTAACAAAAGCAATAAAAGCAATAAAAGCTAAGCAAAACTAACTAGTAAAGGGCTAACTTAAGCTATAATACCCTTCACAAGTGTATTTCTTATAGCAAATATATTTGTATACATAGCTTAATATGAAGCATAAACTGCTCGCGATCTTTTATGACGGTTTTTATCTTTATTTTGAACTGTCAGTTTGTATAACCGATATATGCTATAGTTATCCTATCTGAACAATTTTTGTGGATATTGCAGCATAATCTTGGATAGTGATTCCTGCCGAATTTCGTGAAGGTATCTTGTCAAATAAAAGAGTTTTCCATACAAGGAATTGCTTTTGATCGGTCAGTTCGTATGACAGCTACATATATGCTATAGTAGTCCAATCTGAACGATTTCTTTAGTGTTCTTTTTTTTAGTGTTCTTTTGGAAATTAATCCGAGCAAAATTTTGTGATGATATCTCAACAAATGAAAAAGTTTTCCATACAAGGACTTGATTTTCATCGAACAGTTCATATGATAGCTATAGGCTATAGCAGTCCGATGTCGACAATTTCAATTAATGAAGAAAAAGTGTCGGTGTATACACAGTATTGTCTTTATATTGGCCAAATATCTTCAGAATTTCCCTCTTTTCCTTTTGGGTGTTACAAACTTCACACCAAATTTTAAACAAGTTATCAGCGTATAATTACAATAATTTAATTTGATTTATAACGCACTATAAATTTCAATATATGTATACTATAAATTGTTCGTAAACATATTTCAGAGAAAACAACGATATCCAAGTATGTACTTTGGATATCCATAGTGTAATTATCATAAATACGTTTGGCTTCAATACAAGAGGAGTGCGTGGACCGCTGGAATATAGTTTTTATGTCTGGTTGTAAAATAAGCGTTGAACATTTTGACACAGTCGTAAAACTAACCTACATAAATACACATACATATGTATATTATAAATTGTGACAAAAAAGTACCCGGAAATTGTAAATAAAACGCAAAACATTTAATTATTCATCAATATTTATTTTGACGCCTTCAAAGTAATCCCCACCAGATGTAATACACTTATGCCAGTCCAATCCTCGAAACACTTTTCATAAGCACTTTTTGGAATCGACTGAAAGTGGGTTTCACGGAGCGGCAATTTCAGTTTGAGCAACAAGAAAAAATCTGGTGAACTCGGTAGTTGATCAATGTTATTCAATGCTTTGGCTTTAAATACGGTCACAATATTGGCTCGATGCGATGGTACATTATCATCGGGTAAAATCCATGAATTGTTCTTCTACAATTCCGACCATTTTCGACGGATGTTTTCAAATAGAACTTCTTATTAACAATCTGTTCCTGCGGAATACATTCACGATACACCGAACCATGAATATCGAATAAACCAATGGGCATCATATTGATTTTTGTGCGGCTTTGCGTAGTTTTTTTTTGGCTTCGGCTCGCTTTTTCCCGTCATTCCGATGATTGTTGATTGTTTGCATGCCAAACTCATAAGCCCATGCCTCAGCGGCAGTTATAATGCTTTCCTCTAATGTGGGATCGGGATTCGCAAGATCAAACATATCCAAAGAGACCTGTTTACGTTACTCTTTTTCGGAAAAAAATCCGCTTTATCGGGATGAATCGAGCAAAAACGCGTTTCAGACCAAAAATTTCCACCAAAATCATTCGAACGGAATTCGCGTGAGATGTCGCACACGAAATTTGGTTAGAAATACAAAATTTGGACAAATTCTTTGTTCGATATTTTTATCCATTGTAAAAATCGCAACACACTACTGAGGTGTACCGATTTAAGCTTCTGCAGTTAACAAACTGGTGGACAGATCGCGCTCATATTTGGCATGGTGATTAAGGACAGTCCTACAAACTTAGAAAAGTCCATTTTTGAAATACCATTTACCCAAGGAATTTAATTTTCGAGTGCTTTATTGTCACAATGTATTTTCGCCGACTTGGCACATCTTCCGCAGCCACGGATAGACTTGAGAAACAAGAGACTACTATTACCAATAGCGTCATAGATCGCCTTAAGATATAGAAGCAGCAAGCATAATCGCATTTAATTCAATTTTTTTCTTAACCATTTTACGAGACAGTATACATTCCTAGGCGCTCATCGAAATTAGAAAATAGTCCCTTTTCCATAATCTCACACAAAAATCTTGAGTTAGTAAATCGAAAAATTGCCTTAGAGTACAGACTGGCTCACAGCATAGTCGTTAACTACGGTTTACTTCATTTTTCCTTAACTGGAAGTTATTTATTCGTTCAGATCACTCATACGCTATGGTGTGTTACTTGCATATAGTTGACAGAAAGGCTTTTATACGAAGAACTTTATGAGAGGAAGATGTAAAATGTTGTTGTTGCTTTGTAACAAATATATTTAGTTGACAAAGGCAGCACTTCCGTTAATATACAGTTAATATGATAAAAAAAAATAATATATTTATTAAAAGTTTCAAAAAAGTTACTCATACGCAGCGGCAAATCTTGAACTATTTGGTTATTTTATTTATTTCAATAGTTTTTCCATATTTCTTTTTTATTTGTTTTACGTACTTAATATTTATTATACACTTATATTAGTATAACTGTTTTATAAATAATAATTATCTGCTTAATACCAAGCTTTAACGAAGGTCTTGTGGGTATAAAATTAAGTTTATAACTAATTAGATTGATATTAGATATTATGCAACTCTGAAAGCAGTTGTCCTTTGTCAAGCAATCGCCCAATGCGAGATTTTTGTAGAAGAAATGTCGGCTTCTACCGATTACATATATGGATTGCAGTGAACTCTTCTTGACCAAAAATCATTAAGCAGTTCAAGAGACAAGATCAATCAGAAATATGATCAAAGCAACTGAGGAACTTTTATAACGGAAAAGTGCAGTAATAAGCTGTTCACAACATTAATTTCGTACAAATGAATATGTATAGTAGAGTCAATAGAAATAACAAATTATAGCTTTTCGGCACCTTATTAAGAGACCATGCCGCTACAGAGTCCAAAATAAAGCTTAACTTTGATCATTTATTCTAAGAGTAAGGAAAGAGAAATCCACTTCATTTTCTTCAAGTTTTATAGTATTATTGTCTTTAGTATATAAAACTGCCTTAACCCTGATATTTATTCTTAAACTGTATTCATTTTTTTAATTCTAAAATGATTGATCTTCGAGCGACTTAGATAGTGATGCGAGCATCAGCGAATACCCTACGTTGGTTGCCTTTTATTTTTCGTGATTTGCCAACCCTAGCATTGCAATCTGGCAACTGACAATTTTAATCTAAATTCTGATTTTTTTTATGTTACCTTTACTCAGTATGTTTGGACGTACCAGCGTTTTTTTGGACATTTACAGTAACTTAAAAAATTCATTTCGGTCAAAAAAAAATGAATGACTTCTTTTTATTACCGTGCATAAAGAATAAACTAAGAACATTCTTTGACATATATATATATTTTTTTTGAAGATTATTTCTTTCGAATATTGTCTACATATCAAAAAAACACAAATACAACAATTCTTTGCTCACACTTTCATTGCTTTATCAGGAGTATACTTTAACCTATTTATATCCAAACTATAACAATGGCAGTTAGCAACAAGTACAACAGTGTTGCTTCTTAACTTTACAAGGCAGTTTGATAAATTACTATACGTTTCATCGACACAATAAACATCAGAAATGATAACTAAAAATAAGAATTAACAATAAAATTTTATAAAATACAACAACAAATACATATATGATGTCGATCTCAACACCTAACAACAAGGCAGACGTCAAGTCAATATTGATTTGATTGATAAAGCGATGCTAAGTACAGTACTGATTCTACATACCTGCATATACATAAATGTATATGTATATACAGTACATAATCAGAACGCCAAGCAACGTAAAGGATATCAAGATTTGATTACAAGAAAAATAAAAAGAAAATTTTTCTAACAAATCAAGCATACTATAGCGCCGTTTGATAAAGGTTATTAACGTATTTACCCTTTATCGGATGCGGCCATAAATTGGAAATAAACATTTATAGACCAAACGATAAATACGCGAAGTGCAAGGTGAAAATTTAGTATAGAGAACGGAAAAGGCAAAAAGATGTGTCTAAATAAATTCTTAATTTTCTAAAAATATTTTATTAAATTTTACTTTATGAACAAAATAGTCTACGGCAATCGGATTACTACATCATATAACTGCCATACAAACAGAAAGAGCGAAATCAAGTTTTTGTAAGGCACCTTTGTATTTGTGAAGGCAATTACAGCTTCAGAGTTACCGAAGTTAAAGTTGTTTTTTCTTTAAAAGGTATCTCTTAAGAAATTTCAAAGTTCATGCTATTAAATTTAAGGTTTGAAACTATAAGCTCAATAATTTTTTTAAGAAAAATTTTTGCAAACTCTTCTATATTTTCATTATTTTAACTTTAAATTTGTATACAAGAAACTGTCAAAAATATATTGAGTATCCAAGCTTAGTCTGGCCCATAAAATTCTTTGAGAATTTTTATGTAACAAATCCGGAAAGACACCATAAAGCTCATTAAGCACCAAGCTAAACAACAGAAATATTGTGCGGTATTTGTCACGTAGATCGAAGCATATAGCTCCATATATGTAGTGCAAAAGTACCCAGCAATTTAGCTAGCGTATGATAAATATAACACGCTTGCTTATCATTTTTATATCTAAAACTCCGTTAACCTTTTTGATTTTCTTTCTTTAGTGAAACAAAATCACCAGCCTTGCATTCTAATGCGTAGCGAAGATTTGTTTAAATATCAGCCTGATTTCAGTCTGCACTTACATATCAAAAATTAGTCTCTAACCATCGGGAACAAATCGTCATTAGGGAAAGTGAATAGCAAAATGTCAGAGGAAGAAGTGAAGAAAGTGAGTAAAGAAGCTTAAAAGGACAACCTTTTTTTTAATTGATTAAAGTGATTTAATATTGCAAAAGATCGGTAAAAAGGAAAGGGTATTTGAGTTCGGTACTTAGTAAAGAATAAATCGGTAACACTAAGTGTTTCTACGATGTGACATTGAGCACTCTAAGGACGTGACAAAAATAATGAACTATTTTCAGTTCGTTGTTGAACGAGACTAACAAAAATTCCTGCCAGGTAATACACGACAAGTACTACACGACGGAGTTATTATAACAGCGCTTTTGATATCTGTCATTAACCATGACTAAAGCCTTTCATAATACAGGACTTCTGTGCAATAAATTTTTCGGGAAGTTATCAAGGAGTAGTACGCAATATTGGCCTCATATACCTTCTGATCAAATTTAACTCGGACTGAATCGAAAAAGTTTTTTTTATTTTGTCAATAGATGTCGTTGCAGTCGTATATCTCCAGTGCAACCAATCAAATTGTGTCATACCATAAAGTATTGGAAAAGTGAGATTTTAAGCTTAAAAAAAAATTTTATTCGGGGAAGTTGAAGAAAGGTTACGGTGAAAATAATGAAGAAATTCGCTATATTTTGAATTTTTCGTATAAAAATGAAAGTTTACGGAAACGATGCTGTATCAGCTTATGTAGCACAACAATGGTTCGCTGGCTTCCCTTCTGGCAATTTCGATGTGAAAGATGCACCTCGCTCTGGTCGATCTATCGTAGAAAAATTCGATGAAACGAAATAAAATCGAACCATTTCTGAAGCGAAAGGTAACAGGAGACTAAAATTGGATCAAATATGACAATAATGTGCGAAGAAGATCATGGTACAAGCGTGGTGAAGCTCAACAAATGATCGTAAAGACGTTTCGAAAAGTTATGCTGAGTGTTTGGCGGGATTGGAAAGGAATTATCCACTATGAGCTGCTACAGCCTTGTCGAACGATTAATTCTACATTTTACTATCAACAAAAATGGCCAGAACTGATCAACAGAAAGGGCTTCGGACTACCATTTGTTTCGATCAATGCAGAACTCCCTTATTGGAGTAAAGTTGGCTTCAAGAGAAGCCTGTGAAAATTACTGGTGGCAATTTTTCGCTGAGAATCCAGAAAATTTTTACACTCATGCAATAATGTCTCTAGCGGAAAAATGACAAAAAGTGGTCGATCAAAATGATACATATTTAGTTAACTAAAGCTCATTATAAATATAAGAAAAAAATAAGTTGAAGTTTGATTAGAAATACGAAAGGACTCTTTCGACTATATATATTTGAGACTATACAAATATCTAGCGAATGGCGCTCCTGAAGGCTCTGAAGGACTGAAGAATATCCCAGCCGAGGCTTATAATTGGTTCAAGAGTTGACATACCCAGAAGCCTATATGAAGACAATAATAAAGATTCGTATTAAAGTACTTGCAAACGTCTGAGAAATATATTGATAGAAAAGTCAATCTAGAAAACTCTTCCAAATCACTTCCTCAGCAGCATTATCAAATCGAGAAGCATTTACCCAAATACTAGTAAACGTAAGGGACACAATGCACATTCAATACGGAATCCAATTTTATTATGGAAAAAACTTTAGTAATCGGCCGAAGGTAGTAGTTTTATAAAAAATCCTATTAAATACACGCTTTAGAGGTTTTCTTCTTCTAAGTAATGATAACTGGTTTTGCAAAAATATAACGTACAGAAAGCGGTCTTTTCAAGTCCTAAAATTACATTTATATCCGATAGTTGGGCCTTTAATTACTGTTACTATGAGAGTTACAGCTATAGAATACTTAAGTACTAATATTCATTTAGAACCAGGAATGACAACCACTTAATTTTTTCCAGGTTGCACCAGATGAAGAGAAGGAAATGACTTATCACAAAAAACCAACCTCGAAGGTGCCATGGTACTTAGCGCCAGCCTTTATGATCTTCTGGCTTGTGCTTATATTTGCTGTTGTTATACCAGTTTTCTTCTCGCTACCCACTGGACTTACCATTACAAATGAAAGTTCCCATCCCAACAGCTTTATAGCGGAACGTGCTGAACGTATACTTATCAATTTCGATAGAATCGGACCGAAAGTGGTGGGAAGTCATGCAAATGAAAACCATACAGTAGAATTGCTACTGGAACAATTGGAAGCTATAAGAGATGTTATGCACACCGATCTCTTCGAAATGGAAATAGATGTGCAAGTCGTTTCGGGTGCATATATACACTGGACTATGGTGAATATGTATCAGGGTGTACAAAATGTTGTTGTACGTTTCAGAACGAAAGCAAGCACGAGCGAATCGTATCTACTGATTAATAGTCATTTCGATTCGAAACCCGGCAGTCCAGGTAAGTGTATAAGAGAGCGCCAAAGAGAGTGAGAATTTGTTTGTAGGATAGAGAAACCTTTTCTAATTGCATCAATAAACTTGACAGGATCCGGTGATGATGGTGCTATGGTTGTCATAATGCTCGAGACATTACGCGTAATCGCCACTACGCGTACACCCTTTCAGCATCCCATCATATTTCTATTTAATGGTGCCGAAGAGAATCCTCTGCAGGCTTCACATGGCTTCATAACGCAACACAAGTGGGCCCAGAATTGCAAGTAAGTTTACGATTGAAGGATTACGAAAGATTACGAATTAATTTACGAAAATTCACAGGGCTCTTATTAATTTGGATTCAGCGGGTA
This sequence comes from Bactrocera tryoni, assembly GCF_016617805.1. NCBI lineage: Eukaryota > Metazoa > Arthropoda > Insecta > Diptera > Tephritidae > Bactrocera > Bactrocera tryoni. Next base: position 18,800,843 of record NC_052501.1, on the reverse strand, counting down.
GCGGAAATCGTGAGGTTCTCTTTCAAACCGGACCAAATCACCCGTGGTTAATGGACGTAAGTCACTATAGAAACTATTACAATGATAACGATTTGTAGGCGCTATAAAGCACCGAAAAAAAGAAAAGAAAAAATTATACACAAAACTAGCTCTAACCTTGAACTTATGACGCAAATCTCAAAGTTTCTTCCTTAAGATGAGTATATATTTGCCTAGGCTGCACTCGGCGCAATAGATAGATAAACAATTTTATGATTTTATTTGAACTTCTTAACAAAAAATTCTGTTATCTTCGAGTTATATCCAACTATCTGTCCACGCCGATAAGATTGAGGCACGAGCACTTACCGTGGAAAATCTTATCTCAACAACAAATAGTACCGCAAAATACATCGGTTCGCATACATACAGTTATGAGTAAGCACCAACTCTTATATGAGTCGGCGAGTTTGCGTGGGGTTAGCACAGCTTTTATCTTATATCAGCACCGTAATTATTGCTGAGCATTGTTTGGACAATCAAATACAGAATTCGTATTCCCAAGAGCACCTAAGCGATTTTGCATTTTTAATGGCACACTTACTTCATAAATTAATTGAGCACTTTATGGTTTTCGCAAACGATAAAGAAGTACGCACCGCTTACAACTTTCGATAAAAGCCGATATAATACTGTTTATGATTAGATAAGCACACACTTATTTACCATCATTCATATATAGATATTTAAATCATATAAACGTTAGTACCGTTAGTTGCCCACCGGCTTAATTGCCCATATGATTTGTTGATAGAAATACTTAATCTATATATAACGGTTAACAGATTTTTATCGGACTGTGAGACCGGGCGTTAGCGTGTACTTATGTAGATATGTATTACTTTCTACCATATATTCTCTACGACTCTTCGTTTGAGTCTCTTGAGGACTTCCATGTAAAACTTGCCGTTGATGGTTTGTACAGGAAGAACAAATTCATCGTGATGTCACAAAAGACAATGAGCATCGTTTTCACTTTGGATTTGCTCATTCTTCCCTTTTTTGTGGAAGCAATCATCCTCAAAGATTCATGACTCGTCACCTGTGATTACGTTATTCAAACGTCTCTGTCGCAGATTTACTGAGTTTCACACAGAATTTAATCGCGTATCTCTGCTCTAACGAACACTGCATTTTCGGCTTGCACCACTCACAGAAGCACGTCGCACGAAAATGTTTGTCCCTACTCTCCAGGTGCTCGGAGACAACTGACCAACCGCTCATTTGTTAGCTAGGAAATCCCTCTACCGAATCCAGTCGGTGCGCGCACGCTCCGAAGTACAGTCGCGGTGGAATCAGTCCTATTACTTTCTGGACAAACCCTGTAACGAGATGATAAAGCAGAGGGAACTGATCTCCGAAAGCCTTTGGAGCTGTCCATGTGAGCGATGAGGACCGAAGAAAACGGAACCACGAAATGTATCATCTCTACGTCGACATGAATATAGTAAAGCGCATACTAATTAAACGAATGAGCTGATTAAGGCATGCCGTACACAACCGTACGCTCCTTCAATTCCAAACCTATGGGTGGACAACGGGAGGACCAAATACCTAGGGACCATTCTGACGAAACCTCGAAATATACATATAGACTGGGAACTGGCGAAATTTTGCGTTCTCGGCTCAGACCGACCCACAATTGTAGTGCCAAAGAATAAAAAGATAAATAGTTAACATGAAGTTGAGATCTACCAGGACTGAACTTCAAAAGTTTTAAAGAGTGACAAGCCATATAAAAAGTTTTCCAAGGTTATGCTTCAGAAGAATATTAAGCTGAAAGCTTTCCAAAGTAATTTGAGCTTTTAGAGACTTTCAAGGAAAAGCAGAAAACTTACCAAAGCTTTCCAAGGAAGAGCTTTACAAATGTGTTTGAACTTTGCAAGTGTGATCAACTAAAAAGTCAAATATAATAATTAATATGAAATTTTATTTTATAATAGAATTAATGGGAAATTTCGGTTTTTAAAGATCTTTGAATAATTCCAAATAATTCTAGGGACATATTCTAATTGATTTACTTATCCACAGATTTACCGTAAAAGTGTTAAGCGCTCATTCGCGTCCACATTCGCCGAGGAAATATTCCAATCCGGTTTAATACCTTCGGACACGGATTTCAGAAACTTTCGCGATTACGGTAATGTACCAGGTAAGTACAGCCAAGCATAATGAAAAGACGTTGATATAAATCTTATGGATTTTTTTATGCGAATTCAAATAGGACTCGACATGGCACACTCATATAACGGTTATGTGTATCATACGAAATTTGATGGCGTCAGCCTTGTGCCACGTGGAACACTGCAAACTACTGGCGATAACATACTGGGCTTGGTGCGTACTTTTACCAATAGCTCAATATTAAAGGATCCTTCTGTGAGTAAAGAAAAATAATAAAATCAACCAAAAAACATGTATACATTATATGATTTTCCTTACCACACTCAGCGTCACGCCGAGGGTCACATGGTTTTCTACGACTTCTTCGGTTATTTCGTCGTCTCCTATACCGAATCTACTGGGAAAATTCTCAATACCTGCGTCTCTGTGGGCGCTATACTGCTCACATGCATCTCTATGTACCTGATGGCAGCTGATTCTTTCGTTTCCATCGGCTATACTTTGCGTCTATTCTCACTCATATTCGTACTACATTTGATTGGTTGGATTTTGGCCATCGCATTGCCGCTACTTATGGCGACGATGTTCGATAGCGCTGATCGTTCGATGACATGGTTCACCAGCAAATGGCTTGTTTTTGGTCTATACATCTGTCCTACGCTCATGGGCTTGAGTGCGCCCACACTGCTATATTTGAGCATAAGTCGTAATGTGAGTGAAGAAATTATGTAATTAGTTCTATGTACAGTACATTTTCCTCTTTCCTTTTCTCCTAAAGGATAAAGTATCACAACCGTATCGCCTTCAAATGGTCGATCACGCGCACACATTGATCTTGTCTATTCTTTGTATTCTTCTAACTTATTCGAGCATACGCAGCTCGTACTTCTTAATGATTCCACTACTTTTCCATGCCATATCCTTGGTCATAAACATGGTGACAACGCTGCATAAACGAGGTAACTCGGTTGATTAACAATTTCCATTTAGACTTTACACATTCCTCCTCGTATAAATCTCGCACACAGCCTACTACTGGTCAATCTTCGTCATGTTATGTCAAATTATACCCTTCCTCTACTTCACCTATCTGTTTCATGCACAGTTGATCTCTACAATGCCAATGATGGGTCGATTTGGTAGCTCAAGTAATCCGGATTTATATATTGCTATCCTTACTATTTTGGGTACTATGTTATCTATGGGCTATTTGGTGAGTTTCTACAACTTTTATTGTCCTTTATTGTATATTCTTATTAAGTTTTTCATTTAATGTATTTCAGATTCCGCTACTCAATATTTTCAATCGTCCGAAGTTGGTTTTCCTTATTCTGCCGGCTGTTACACTTGTTATAGCCTTGACTGCAATGACACAGATCGGATTCCCCTATCGGCCAGCAACCAACGTACAGCGAGTCAATTTACAAGTAAGTTCCTATAAGCACATATAACCATTCAACCCCCGCGTGGATAAATAATTGATTTTATTTTTAATTCAGGAAGTGCGACGTGTGTTCTATGAATACGATGGCACGGTTAGTCGCAACGAATCTGGTTATCTGTTTGATTTCCAAGATAGACGGAAACAACTTCCTTTTGCACGTAAGTAGATTTATAAAAGTTTAATTATACTCCTTTTAATACATAGAATGAAACGTTGGAGACCGAGGTGGAGGCCATGCCGATCCCTGTGATCCCCGAATAAGGGATCTCAATTTGGAGATTCGGTAAATGGTAAACCAATACAAACGATCGAAATGGATAGAGCACTTAAAGTCCTTTAATCTCTCCACCGGTGTGAGTTAGCTTTCGACTACTGTCAAGGCTTTGTTTAATCCGAAGAGATATGATGACCGAGTTAAAATTCAATTTAACGGCCATGCCTCTTCGAACCCGAAGCAGTGCGCGAGCAATTTTAGCCAGCAATTTACACTGCAGCCTTGGATAGACAAAACCAAATGATGTGTTACTCGACGGCTCTGCAAAATGCCAAAAGACGGCACACTGATGAGGAGGTTCAGAGTGTCATTCATAAGGCGAAAACGTTCAAATCCATAGGGCCTGATGGAACCAAAATGCTGACGCTAAAGCATCTAGGCTCGACGTCAGTAAGTTACTTCACCAAGGTCCTCAACCTGTCGCTGATCACTCTTCAAATACCCGATGTGTGGAAAGTCGGAAGAGTGATCCCACTACTAAAATCTGGGAAACCCGCCAAGGGCAGTCCTATCGTCCGAAAGCTCTCCTCTTCCAAATATTGAAGACACTTGAGGTCTTGCTACTCCCGACCTTCACCCACCTGAACCTAGCAAACCACCAGCATGGCTTCCGAAAAGTGCACAGTACCCCCACAGCACTTAGTCATATACGCCCAGATAGTTCGTGGTCTTAACCAGAGCCAATCCTGTTAGAGAACGATCCTCGTAGCGTTGGACTTGTCAAAAGCCTTTGACACAGTCAGTCACACAACGCTACTGCAGGACATCGAAAAAACTACGCACCCTCCGGGACTGAAGAGGTGGACCATAAGTACCTGAGCGGTCGTCAATCATCCGTACTATTTCGAGGTAAAAAACAAAACTGAGAAGAATTATACAAGCGGTTTCGCAGGGTGGTGTCCTCTTCACGCTATTGCTTTACTACTAATTCACAAAACTCCCATAGCCGCCAGAAGGAGTTTTTATCATAATGTACGCTGATGATTGCACGTTGGGCAATGAAATCGATGGCATGTGTTCACAGGTAAACGGCTATCTCTCCAACCTTTCGCACTTTCTCTCTGCACGGAACTTAACACTCTTCCCCTCTAAATCCACAGCGACTATATTTACAAACTGGACGAAGGAGTACAGACTTGACCTTAATATTGCAGTCGATGGCGTAAAGATTCCGACTGTCAATTACCCTAAAATTTTAGTTGTGACTTTTGACAGTCTATGCTCCTTCGCTCCTTATATGACCGCGACTATCGCCAAAGTACAGAGTCGCAACAAAATCCTTAAGTCGCTAGCCGGCAGCACATGCGGGAAAAGACAAAGAAACGTTGTGGACAACTTACAGTACAATCGGCCTGCCGACCCTTAACTACGCCGCACCAATATGAGTGAAACGCAGACGAAGAAACTCCAGATTTGTCAAAATACTATTCTCCGGACTAGGACTCGATGCCTCTTGATGCCTCTTATCGAACACCTGCATAGTGAGGTGCATATGCTCCCAGTTAAGGAGCATAATGAACCGCCTCCTAGGAACATCAAGAGGTCATTTCTCAACTGCGCTGACGACGTCGAACAATACGCCGAGCAGACTTTGATCGCAACTAACTTTCGACAAGCATTTCACAGTGGAGCCATCAACACCTTCACCAACTTCCTTTCAGTGAATGGCTTACTTGGAGTCAAACCACCACCCATTGCAGACCAGGAGATCGAGTTGCCGCGAGAAATGAGAGTGCCCCTTGCGCATCCTACTTATCCAGAATAGACCCCGACATATCAAATATATGTCCTGCATGCAATGAGTCTCCGCATGACACTGGCCACCTGTTTGAATCCTCCTCCAACCCCACTCATCCGACACCCCTTTCCCTTTGGTCCGACCCAGCGGAAACAGCACGTTTCGTGGGCGTTCTGTTCGATGACGTCGACGACAACTTAGATAATCCTTACCAGCCTAACGAGGATTAGGTACAACAACTAACGTTGGAGACACTATATATACATATATACTATAGTATATTTAAATGATAAGAGCCGCTTAGTCTTTCCGTCTGTACAGACACGAACTATCCCCTAAATTTATGAGATATCAATCTGAAATATTGCATATGTTCATTTCTTTCAAAAATACTATAGCATATAATATTCATTATTCTATATTAATTTAATACTACTTTCCAAATACATAATATGATTTCTTTATACTCTTACTCAGCATACGTTGATCTGGAAGATCTGTATAACATTAGCGATGATTGTGATAAATATATGATGTGTGGCATGCCCATATTCAACCATCGCACAACGAAATCGCGTCGACAAGCCAGTTTTCTACCACGTGAAGTGCCCCTTCAATTGCCCGGAGTTCCCCAACTGACACTTCTTAGAAAAAGTATCAACACTACCACAGAGACTATACGTTTCGAATTCGAACTTGAAGGACCCTCGCATATGAGCATTTTTGTGCAACCACTTGAAAAGGTGACAGTGAGTGATTGGTCCTTCTTGGCCGACATGTTGCTAAACGAGCCACCTTTCCACGTGTACTTCTCATATGGCAAAATTAGTACACCACTCACATTTTACATTGATTTGAAAGTAAGCGTATTTTATTTTATTAAAAATATAAACATTAAAGACATTTGTCATATTGCAGAAGGAGAATAGTGAATTTGACGAACCCTTAATGCAGTTAGGCATTTCCGGACATTATATTAGCTTTGAACACGAACGCGATGCAGAAACTAAGAAGTTTCTTGCGACATTCCCATCTTATTCATATATTATGGAATGGCCGAGTTCCTATGAACGTTATATATTTTAAGTAAATGTTAATATTAATAATAAAGATTTAGTAAGAAAATTTTTAAGAAATGCCGCCCATGATTTTTTGTACTGCACGATCGAAATTTCTGTGAAGGAAATCATATTAGGTTGTCAAATATCTCCCTTCCGTTTCCTTGAAAAGTCTTGACATATGGTTTGGATATTGCGTTTAACAGTTATAGACGTGTAAACATGGAGCTCACTAGCGCGATAACGGTCGCAATTGACGCGTACGTTCTCACCGTCGGATCTTCTTGGAACTTTTCAAGAGCCCATAAAGCGAAGCGATGTCGCTTAGAAAGGTCGAGCGGCTTAAGTTGTTGCACAAGCTGTAAAACTTTCAATTTAAGATCTCGACGTAAAATGCGTCAAGTTGTTCCACAGGTCAATTCAAGTTGCTGCGAAAGACGCTCTTCAAGTACACTCTCAGCTACGGCTGCTACATTTTCAGCTGGACGTGGTCTATTAGAACGTATATTATCCAAAAATGAATGCTGGGTCTCAAGATGGGTGATGGTGTTGCGAGAAGTACGCTCAGTAAGCCGTTTATGTTGATCAATAATTGAGCGAAGTGCTCGAAACACATTTTTTAGAGAACGTGAATTTTCGTAATAAAGTTGAACGGTTTGCAAACGTTGTACAGGCGAAAGTCTCGTAAGACTCACGCGTAATATGTCAAAAAAATGCTACTGAAAAAAGTGCCTGTACTTAGATCACCCGTTATTTTCTTAACGGAAAATATTTTGTTTTTTAACATCTGTTGCCCAGATGATAGAAAAGAAAATTAAAAACTATCTAAAACCTTCTATATATGTATATATATTATTCCAACTAGTAGTGAGCGGTTTTTAACCGGTTTATACATGTATGTATATCGCATATAAGGTTGTATCGAGCGTTTTGTCTGAAAGATTAAAGCAAATCAACAAACAACAAATTGATTGGATCTTATCAGTGCGATTTTAAGCCTGGAAAATCAACAACTGACAAGATATTCACCTTGCACCAAACCTTAAAAAACCACCACCTCTTCGTCGATATCAAAGCAGCACGAAAAGGAGCTGCCTTTATGCCGCTATGTCTGAATTTGGTATCCCCGCAAAACTAATACGACTGTGTAGACTTACGTCGAGCAAAAGCGCCGTCAGAGTCGGAAAGGATCTCTCTTAGCCGTTCGATACCAAACGAGGTTTGAGACAAAGCGACTTCCTTTCGTGCGACTTTTTCAAAGAAGAAGAAGCGATGTAGTACACTAAAATTTCTTAATCACTTCAAATTGTTTCTCATATAACACCATTCTAAGGCATGAACTCCGAGAATATATATCCTGTGGAAAACTATAATTTTAATTACGTAGACTTTGAAAACAATTATTTACCTAATCTCAATAAAAATAAACTTTGAAAAAATACAATTACAATAAGCTGTTTTACACTTTCATTGTTTTATTACGATTATAATTTAAAATATTTATATCCAAACTATAACGATGGTAAAGCAGTTTGGTAAATTACTATTGGCCTCATCGGCACAATAAACATCAAAAATTATATCTAATGATAATAATAATAATATTCTATAAAATACAACAACAAATACATATTTGATACCGATCTCAACACCCAACAACAAGGCAGACGTCTAGTACTGCTTCTACATATGTCCCTTCATATATATTATATGCATATGTATATATATACATATAAGGTACATAATCAGAACGCCAAGCAACGTAAAGGATATCAAGATTTGATTACAAGCAATATAAAAAGAAAATTTTTCTAACAAATATAGCACAAGATATCGCCTTTTGATAAAGGTTATTAACATTTTTACTCATTATCGGATGCGGCCATAAATTGGAAATAAACATTTATAGACCAAACGATAAATACGCGAAGTGCAAGGTGAAAATTTAGTATAGAGAACGGAAAAGGCAAAAAGATGGATCTAAATAAATCCTTAAGTTTTGAAAAATATTACATTAACTTTCACTTTATAAACAAAATGGTCTACGGCAATAATGCAATATCCGGACAAATTATTCAGATCGGATCACTACATCATATAACTGCCATACAAACTGAAAGAGCGGAATCAAGTTTTTGTAAGACACCTTTAGTACGAGTATTTGTGAAGGCTATTACAGCTTTGGTGTTACCGAAGTTAACGTTGTTCTTTTTCTTTTAAAAGGTATCCCCAAGAAATTTTGAAATTTTTTTAAGAAAAATCTTTGCGTAAGCGCTTCGATATTTCTATATTAGCTAAGTTAAAAAATATATTCTTAACTTAATCTGATCCGGAAAGGCACTATAAAGCTCATTAAGTACCAAGCTAATCAACAGAAATATTGTGCGGTAGTTGTCACGTAGATCAAAGCATATAGCTCCATATATGTAGTGCAAAAGTACCCAGCAATTTAGCTAGCATATGATAAATATAACACGCTTGCTTATCATTTTTATATCTAAAACTCCGTTTACCTTTTTGATTTTTTTCTTTAGCGAAACAAAATCACCAGCCTTGCATTCTAATGCGTAGCGAAGATTTGTTTAAATATCAGCCTGATTTCAGTCTGTACTTACATATCAAAAAATACTCTCTAACCAACTGGAACAAATAGTCATTAGGGAAAGTGAATAGCAAAATGTCGGAGGAAGAAGTGAAAAAAGTGAGTAAAGAAGCTTAAATGGATAATCATTTTTTTTTTAATTGGTTAAAGTGATTTAATAAAACAAAAGATCGTTAAAAGGGAAGTAGTAATTCGGATGATCCAAGTAGAGATACTTTTTTCAATAGCCTTTTTTTGATAAATCCCTGATGAGTAGTGTCCAGCTGTCAAGTAATTTTTTCTTTAGTTTTGTTTGGCATTTCGTCATGGAAAGACTTACGACTGGACAGTGTTTACAAACCGTTCAACTTTATTATGAAAATTCACGTTCTGTAAAAGATGTGTTTCGCGCGCTTCACTCAACTTATGGTCAACATATTAGAGCTACTGAGCGTACTATTCGCAACACCATTCCCAATTTTAAAACCCAGCATTCATTATTGGTTTACATTCGACCAAATAGACCACGTCCAGGACGCACTTGAAGAAAATATAGCAGCCGTAGCTGAGAGCATATAACAAGATCGCAGAGAGTCTTCGCAGCAACTCGGACTGATGTATGGAACGACCAAACGCATTCTACGTCAAAATGTTAGATTGAAAGTGTAAAAACTACAGCTTTACAAGAACTGAAGCCGCTCGACCTACCCAAGCGACATTGCTTTGCTTTATGGGTTCTTGAAAAGTTCCAAGAGGATCCGACGCATTTGAGCCAAATACGAGTATTGTTCAGCGATGAAGTCTATTTTTGACTCAATGAGAATATAAACAAACAAAATTTCCTCATTTGGAACGAAGAGCAACCTGAAGGGATTCAAGAGCTGCCATTTCTTCCAGAAATGAATTGGCTGAAACATCTTTCCCAATTTCGTCAAAAATTATACCGGTGAGAACGTAACCGTCAATGGCGACCGTTACCGCGCCATGATAAAGGGACTACTTTATGTTTGAAATTGAAGCTCGTGACCTCGGCGTTATTTGATTTCAACAGGACATCGCCACTCCTCACACATCGTATTAATCAATGGATTTATTGAGAGCACAATTCAGTGAACAGATAATTTCACGTTTTGGGCCGGTCGATCGGACACCAAGATCGTGTGATATCACACCGTTAGACTTTTTCCTGAAGGGATTTGCAAAGTCTAAAGTCTCTGCGGACAATCCCGGTTCAATTCAGGCCTTGAAACGCAACATCACGTGTGTCATTCTCCAGTTAGTAGTCGGAGCGCACGAACGAGTCATCGACAATTGAATTCAACGTTTGGACCATCATTTGAAAGAGATAATCTTCAAAAAATAAATGCCAAAGAATGTTCTTTCGAATGATAGTAAACATTCCTTCATTAAATATTGTGCTTTTTTTCGAAATTTGGCAATATTTTGTATTGTCGGCTCAGACCAATCCACAATTCTAGTATCAAAAGATTTTCAATATGAAAATGAGTTCTACCAAGACTGAACTTGGAATTAGAAGTTTTGAATCTTTTTCTGTAAAAAAGGAGACACCTTAATTGTAGATTTTTCCTTTAAAATATCCTAACAAATTACTATAAATTATACACCTCCGTTAATTTTCACCAGGTCGCACCAGATGAAGAGAAGGAAATGATTTATCACAAAAAACCAACCTCGAAGGTGCCATGGTACTTAGCGCCAGCCTTTATGATCTTCTGGCTTGTGCTCATATTTGCTGTTGTTATACCAGTTTTCTTGTCGCTACCCACTGGACTTACCATTACAAATGAAAGCTCCCATCCCAACAGCTTTATAGCGGAACGTGCTGAACGTATACTTATCAATTTCGATAGAATCGGACCGAAAGTGGTGGGAAGTCATGCAAATGAAAACCATACAGTAGAATTGCTACTGGAACAATTGGAAGCTATAAGAGATGTTATGCACACCGATCTCTTCGAAATGGAAATAGATGTGCAAGTCGTTTCGGGTGCATATATACACTGGACTATGGTGAATATGTATCAGGGTGTACAAAATGTTGTTGTACGTTTCAGAACGAAAGCAAGCACGAGCGAATCATATCTACTGATTAATAGTCATTTCGATTCCAAACCCGGCAGTCCAGGTAAGTGTATAAGAGAGCGCCAAAGAGAGTGAGAATTTGTTTGTAGGATAGAGAAACCTTTTCTAAATGCATCAATAAACTTGACAGGCTCCGGTGATGATGCTGCTATGGTTGTCGTAATGCTCGAGACATTACGCGTAATCGCCACTACGCGTACACCTTTTCAGCATCCCATCATATTTCTATTTAATGGTGCCGAAGAGAATCCTCTGCAGGCTTCACATGGCTTCATAACGCAACATAAGTGGGCACAGAATTGCAAGTAAGTTTAAGATTGAAGGATTACGAAAGGTTGCGAATTAATTTATTAATTTGGATTCAGCGGGTAGCGGCAATCGTGAGATTCTCTTTCAAACCGGCCCAAATCAACCGTGGTTGATAGACGTAAGTCACTATAGAAATTATTACGTTGATAACGATTTGTAGACGCTTAAAAGCATCCAAAACAACCCTCGAAAAAATGTATGTACATAAATAGCTCTAACCTTGAACTTATGACGCAAATCTCAGAGTTTCTTCCTTAAGATAAGTATAAATTTGCCTAGTCTATACTCGGCGCAATAGATAGAGAAACAATTTTATGATTTTATTTGAACTTCTTAACAATAAATTCTGTTATCTTCGAATTATATCCAACTATCTGTCCACGCCGATAAGATTGAGGCACGAGCACTTACCGTGGAAAATCTTATCTCAACAACAAATAGTTCCGCAAAATACATCGGTTCGCATACATACAGTTATGAGTAACCACAAACTATTATATGAGTCGGCGAGTTTGCGTGGGGTTAGCACAGCTTTTATCTTATATCAGCACCGTAATTATTGCTGAGCGTTGTTTGGACAATCAAATACACGAGTTGTATTCCCAAGAGCACCTAAGCGATTTTGTATTTTTAATGGCACACTTACTTCATAAATTAATTGAGCACTTTATGGTCTTCGCAAACGATAAAGAAGTACGCACCGCTTACAACTTTCGATAAAAGCCGATATAATACTGGTTATGATTAGATAAGCACACTCCAACTTACATACATTCATACATACATGTTTAAATCGTGTAAAGGTCAGTGCCGATAGTTGTCTAATTGTTTGTACAAATACTTAATCTAATGGGCGTGTAATGTACCATAAACCGGTTAACAGCTTTTTGTCGGACTGTAAGACCTGCCGTTTTTTTTTCATTGGCCGCGTTTTTAACATGGCCCACCTTCTCACTATAGCACGCCTTCCACATTGACATCTACCCCGAGGATACTTGGTCTAAGACCGGAAGTGTAATAGAATCGTTTCTGGCCACTCGCAAGTGAATGGCATACAGAGAACCTTCGTCACTTGCATGAACTTCTACACAAGACTCCATCCTCCAGAACAATAATATTTCGAGCTGCAGAGCTTGGCTCCCACGTCACTGTTGACAGTCATAACTTCGAAGTCGTAGATGAATTCGTCTGACTTGGAACCAGTGTCAACAAGAACGTTAGCCTTGAAATCCAACACAGAATAACTCTTTCCAACAGGTACTACTTCGGACTGAGTAGTCAATTGGTAAGTAAAGTCCTGAGTAGTCAATTGAAAAGTAAAGTCATCTCTCGACGAACAAAGAACAAACTCTACAAGCCACTCATAAGCCCCGTCCTGGTATATGGTGCAGAGACATAGACGTTAACAATATCTTATGAGACGGCGTTACGAGTCTCAAGAGAAAAGTTCTGCGAAAGATTTATGTTCTTTGCGCATTGGCAGCGGCGAATATCGCATTCGATGCGCTATACAGGATATCCGACGATATTGACATAGTTCACCGAATTAAATGACAGCGGCTGCGCTGACGAGGTCATTTCGTACGTATGGACGAAAACACTCCAGCTCTGAAAGTATTCGACGCAGTACCCGGGGGAAGCAGAGAAAGTGAAATGCCTTCACTCCGTTGGAAAGACCAGGTGGAGAGGGATCAGGCTTCCCTTGGAATCTTCAATTGGCGCCAAGCAGCGAAAATGAAGAGCGACTGGCACACCGTTGTAAACTCGCGTAAGCGGTATCTACGCCAATAAAGAAGAAAAAGAAGACCTGCCGTTAGCGTAAATGTAGATATGATTTACTTTCTGCCATGTATTACATATATCCAAAGAAAAGCTGAATCAGGTGAAATCTTTCTAAAATCAAACTTTCGGATTATTTTAATATTTAAGCTTTCGAAGAGCTTTTAAAGATTTAAATACCATATACAAGGTTGAGCTTTACAGGCGTAATTAAATGAAGGTTAAAAAATCGCGACTGAAAGTTAATACCGCTGCGAACTCTCACTGTTATGCCGGAAGGACCTCTTCGAGACGTTCGATACCAGATCACGTTTTAATCAATGTGTAATAAAAAGCTGGAAAATGTGATAAGCGCCGCTAGTTGGTAAATCACAGTGAAGGACGATGCCACTGAGGCACTCAGCTGACATTGACATCGTAAGCTTCCACCGCCTGCGCTGCCTTTTCCAGCCTAGAAAAGAAGCGGATTTGAAAAAGTGAAGGACTTCGCTTGTCTCGGTAACAGCATAAATACCACCAACAATCTAAGGGTGTAGATCAAGCGATGAATAACTCTTGCCAACAGGTGCTACTTTCGAATCGGTAGAACAGCAGCAGTTTCTTCTCGCGACGAACAAAACTTACACTCTATGAGCCTCGTAATTCTTCAAAATTACACTCTATAGGTCACGTATCATTCCCGCCTACTATACAACGCAAAAACATAGACGATGAGGAACCGAGATGATAAATCAGAGGATATATGAAAGTCTTTAGAGCTGTCCGCGTGAGCTACAGTTACCGAAGTAAATGAAACCAAGAAATGTATAAGCTCTATGGCAACATGAATATAGTAAAGCACGCACTAATCCAACGAATGAGCTGGTTAGGCTATGTCGTGCGCATCCGTACGCTCTTTCAATTCCATACCAATGGGAGGACAACGAGACGACCAAATACATAAGGACCATTCTAGCAACATCTCGCAAACGATAGACGAAAATTTTGTGTGTCCGCTCAGACCGACTCACATGTAGTGTCAAAGAAGAAAAACATAGTTAATATGAAATTAAATTCTACTAGGACTGAACTTCGTGGATATTCCATATTATAATGATTGTTACTTTTAAAATTGAGATACCATATTAAAAGCTTTCCAAGGTTAAACTTCAGAAGTGTATTAAGCGGAAAGCTTACCAAACGAGCCTGAGCTTTTAAGGATTTAAATATCACATAAAAGCTTTCTAAGGAAGGGCAGAAAGCTTACCAAAGGAGCCTAAGCTTTCAAAGAGTTAAATACCTCTTTTGTATGGTCCAAGGCAGAGCTTTACAAATGTGTTTGAACTTTGCAAGGGTGATCAGCTAAAAGCTAACTAAAATCAAATAAGATAATTAATATGAAATTTGATTTTATATTAGAATTAATGGGAAATTTCGTTTTTAAAGAACTTTGAACAATTTTAAATAATTATAGGGACATATTCTAATTGATTTACTTATCCACAGATTTACCGTAAAAGTGTTAAGCGCTCATTCGCGTCCACATTCGCCGAGGAAATATTCCAATCCGGTTTAATACCTTCGGACACGGATTTCAGAAACTTTCGCGATTACGGTAATGTACCAGGTAAGTGCTGCCAAGCATAATGAAAAGGCGTTGATATAAATATTATGGATTTTTTTAATACGAATTCAAATAGGACTCGACAAGGCACACTCATATAACGGCTATGTGTATCATACGAAATTTGATGGCGTCAGCCTTGTGCCACGTGGAACACTGCAAACTACTGGCGATAACATACTGGGCTTGGTGCGTACTTTTACCAATAGCTCAATATTAAAGGATCCATCTGTGAGTAAAGAGAAATAATAAAATCAACCAAACAAACATGTATACATTATTTGATTTTCCTTACCACACTCAGCGTCACGCCGAGGGTCACATGGTTTTCTACGACTTCTTCGGTTATTTCGTCGTCTCCTATACCGAATCTACTGGGAAAATTCTCAATACCTGCGTCTCTGTGGGCGCTATACTGCTCACATGCATCTCTATGTACCTGATGGCAGCTGATTCTTTCGTTTCCATCGGCAATACTTTGCGTCTATTCTCACTTATATTCGTACTACATTTGATTGGTTGGATTTTGGCCATAGCATTGCCGCTACTTATGGCGACGATGTTCGATAGCGCTGATCGTTCGACGACATGGTTCACCAGCAAATGGCTTGTTTTTGGTCTATACATCTGTCCTACGCTCATGGGCTTGAGTGCGCCCACACTGCTATATTTGAGCATAAGTCGTAATGTGAGTGAAGAAATTATGTAATTAGTTCTATGTACAGTACATTTTCCTCTTTCCTTTTCTCCTAAAGGATAAAGTATCACAACCGTATCGCCTTCAAATGGTCGATCACGCGCACACATTGGTCTTGTCTATACTTTGTATTCTTCTAACTTATTCGAGCATACGCAGTTCGTACTTCCTAATGATTCCAATACTTTTCCATGCCATATCCTTGGTCATAAACATGGTGACAACGCTGCATAAGCGAGGTAACTCGGTTGATTAACAATTTCTATGTAGACTTTACACATTCCTCCTCGTATATATCTCGCACACAGCCTATTACTGGTCGATCTTCGTCATATTATGCCAAATTATACCCTTCCTCTACTTCACCTATCTGTTTCATGCACTGACGTGCTCTATAATGCCAATGATGGGTCGATTTGGTAGCTCAAGTAATCCGGATTTATATATTGCTATCTTTACTATTTTGGGTACTATGTTGTCAATGGGCTATTTGGTGAGTTTCTACAACTTTTATTGTCCTTTATTGTATATTCTTATTAAGTTTTTCTATTTAATGCATTTCAGATTCCGCTACTCAATATTTTCAATCGTCCGAAGTTGGTTTTTCTTATTCTGCCGGCTGTTACACTTGTTATTGCTTTGATTGCAATGACACAGATCGGATTCCCCTATCGGCCAGCAACCAATGTGCAGCGAGTCAATTTACAAGTAAGTTCGCATAAGCACATATAACCATTCAACCCCCGCGTGGATAAATAATTGATTTTATTTTTAATTCAGGAAGTGCGACGTGTGTTCTATGAATACGTTGGCACGGTTAGTCGCAACGAGTCTGGTTATCTCTTTGATTTCCAAGATAGACGGAAACAACTTCCTTTTGCACGTAAGTATATATATATACTTATAAAAGTTCAATTATACCCTTTGTAACATCCAGAAAGAAATGTTGGAGACCCTTCTTCTTCTTCATTGACGAAGTTGACGTACATATAACCGAGTTTATTACAACGCACCAGTCGTTTCTTCTTTTCTCAATTTGGCGCCAATTCGAGATACCAAGTGCACCCAGGTCCTTCACCACCTTATCTCTCCAACAGAATGGAGGTCTTCCTCTTCTTTCCCCGGCGCCTACTGCGTCGAATCCTTTCATAGCTGGAGCGTTTTCATCCTTTGTATTTGTGAAGGGTATTATCGGCTTCGGTGCAGCCAAAGTTAATGGTTTTCCTCATTTTTAATATTTATTATTCTATATTAATTGAATAGCACTTTCCAAATATATAATATGTATTTCTTTATACTCTTACTCAGCATACGTTGATCTGGAAGATCTGTATAACATTAGCGACGATTGTGACAAATACATGAAGTGTGACATGCCTATATTTAACCATCGCACAATGAAATCACGTCGACAAGCCGGTTTTCTACCACGTGAAGTGCCCCTTCAATTGCCCGGAGTTCCCCAACTCACACTTCTTTGAAAAAGTATCAACACTACCACAGAGACTCTACGTTTCGAATTCGAACTTGAAGGACCCTCGCATATGAGCATTTTTGTGCAACCACTTGAAAAGGTGACGGTAAGTGGTTGGTCCTTCTTGGCCGACATGCTGCTAAACGAGCCACCTTTTCACGTGTACTTCTCATATGGCAAAATTAGTACACCACTCACATTTTACATTGATTTGAAAGTAAGCTTATTTTATTTTATTAAAAATATAAACATTAAAGTCATTTGTCATATTGCAGAAGGAGAATAGTGAATTTGAGGAACCGCTAATGCAGTTAGGCATTTCCGGACATTATATTAGCTTTGAGCATGAACGCGATGCAGAAACAAAGAAGTTTCTTACGACATTTCCACCTTATTCATATGTTATGGAATGGCCGAGTTCTTATGAACGTTATATATTTTAAGTAAAGTGTTACATATATACATGTATATTTTTTTTGGTTCACATATGGGCGATATTAATAATAAAGAGTTAATAAAAAAAAAGAATATCAAATCACATTTAAGCATTGCCGCCAATGATTTTTTGTACTGCACGATCGAATTTTCTGTGAAAGGAACCATATTAGTAAAAATAAATATTTCAAATCGTAAATTTTACGCGTTATAAGCACTTACTTAGAAGCGAGGGGCTCGCCCGGCGCATAAAATGGATTACAGACAGCATCCGTGTAAAGCATATGTAAATTTCGAAACATCTGTTAGAGCAAAGCATTGTGTTAATATTATGAGCAAAAATGTAATTGCTTTTTCCAACTTTTATCTGCATAAATACTCACCGCTCTCACTTCATTCTCACGCAGTGCTATATTTCCTGAATCCACAACTATGACAAACTTAATTTTGGTGTTAGTCACAAAGCCATAACTGAATACGAAAAGCAAAGGAAGAATTAGATCAACAAATTTTGTATATACATATAAATATATTTAAAAAATCGCATACATCTTATGTGTCTCAGTCGAGTACAGCATACCCAAGTAGAGTTCTTTGGATTCTGGCGTAGCTTTACTGATAGGCTGACATTTTTCCTCAACGACATCGAGTGCAGCATGGACCCGATACTGAAGTTCCAGTTCCTTATCCATATCAGCTGTAGTTAGGTATAAAGGGGCATTCTGAAATTAAAGATATTTTCTTTAAATAATACGTTCAACCTGGCACTCGAGGTATTTCAAGGCTCACATATTTGTGTTTACATTTCTAAACAACTTGTTTTGTGATGGCTTTGTTTTACAATTAGGCTTTTATAACTTAAAACTAAAGACAATATGCTTAAAAATATCTAAATTTAAAAGGAAACGTAAAATAAGACCTCCTGATTGTTATAATTAAGTTTCCGGTATTTTTCAAAATAGTTTTCTTTTTTTTTGTGGTTAATGTGCATTATTTCATCTGGCAATTTTCCATTTTTCGAGTCTCGTCATTCACACTTTTGTTTACTACCGCAGCAAATGAGAAAAAACTTCTCTTCTATATGGCACAAAGCATAAATGTAGGGAGAGCATTTAAATTATACCTTACCAAAATGCATAGTTTTTTTTATCACAAATGCACTTCTTTGTATAAATAAAACTTACATCTTTCCCAATTATTGAAATGCACACAGCCATAGTAAATTTAAGAAATCAAATTTATCATTCTTGAATTAGCACAACTACTCCATGGAGCTTGGTGACAATTTATAATGTCGTGCTGCCAGATAAACACATTCATACCAAGTAATTTAAAAATGGTGATTTTTATTAATAATATTTTATTAGATAAGTTAAGATAATTGGAAAAAATAAAAAATTATTCTAATTACCTAATTAGAAAAGACGTAAATTAATATATATATCTTATGTTTGCGAAAAGACATATGCAAAATGATACAAAAATTTTCCGCAAAGCTGTTTGGAAATAGAATGTCAAAATGTATAAACATATGATAAATCAAAACACAAAGATTAATTAATCAAAACATTATAAGCAGGAATAATATTATAAGCGACTCTTTACGATATTAAGCAACAAATTTTTTGCTATTTGCGGCAACTGTATAAATAACCGTTCCTAAGTAATCATTAGAAATTTAACATTTTCTTACATTTTCCACAGGAATTGCGGTATATAATTGCTGCTATGGCTTTGCCCCCTTTTGAACCACCTGATGAAGAATTCCCGTTCCACAGAAATGGATTTTGTGAACCTCCTTTTCAGCCCTGTTATGTGCTCTTCTTCAACACCACAAATCGCCATATCAAATTGTTTTGGTTCGACAACAACGAGACTAAATATCATACCTCATTAGCGCCAGGCCATCACGTCAAAACCAATACCTTCACCCATCATCCTTGGATATTTTGTGATGAGGATAGTAACGAATTAATGAGTGTAAGTGAACACTAATCTGTGGAATTTGTTCCAAATTTTTGACAGCACCAACTTAATATGATTGTAGGTGAATAACCTACCTAGATATTGGCCAATCCCATACAAAATGCGCAATCCAAATAATCCCGCACGTATGGTGCCTTGCCGCAAAGAGATCAGAATACAATACCCTTTACGAACTTTACGCGAAAGTTGTCTTTGCCGAATTGTAAATACGTTGAATCCATTGCATCCAATAGCGGCGGTTAAGATAATTGATGAACGTATGTCCGTACCACATATTTTGAAAAAAGAACTAAAACGGCGTTTAAGACGGCCACTGGGGACCGAACCAATCAATGAGCAGTGGGAGGATAGCATAGTTGTAAAATATAATATACCAAGAAATCAATAGATTTTAGTCTGATAAACAATTTGTTTATAGTTAATATATATATGTATGCATGTGTACTCTAAAGTTCCTAAAAGCATTAAAGTGTTTCGCTTTTAAGATTTTATACACTCTATACATATATGTATGTATGTATCTTACCAATTGATTTTCTACTGGTTTAGCTCATAACTACCGCTAATGTACGTATAAATTCTAAGGTCGTATTTTATAAAATAAAAACAAATGTAATCATATATACAAATTTGTCAGTTTATTGGCATGAATGCAGTTGCTTATATTCCTTGTGTGAAATTTGAATTTCTGTATACTTTTAATGTATTATATATATTTTTCTCTTTCAATATAGTAAATTAATTTTATAATAGTTGCTGCTGTTATAGCAGAATTTTTGATTTCGTAATTTATTTTCCTTTTCTTTTATTTATATAATTTCGTATAGAATAGCTTTAAACTTATATTAAAGTAAACAACTTGTAGATAATACGCGCCACATACATTTTATGCATTAATACATATTATTCAATATATCCAAGACTAATATCTTAAACGTCGCTAGAATCCGTAAAATATATGTAAACAATTTTCAGACCGAGCTGTGCGCTCGTTTTAAAGAATATTTCGACCACAGATATGAATACATAACAGATTTTGACAAAACATGTTTTTTTTCTAACACATAGGCATAGAAAATCTGAACACTGCCATTGTTCCACAATGCACTTTTTTAAGTTTTTACTTTTAGTAACGCAGAATTCGTTCATAACAATTTAATTTACTACGGTTCATTTCGCGCAACCGCAAGCTGAAAATGAATCGCGCAAGTTCATTCCTTTGCGAATCTCACTTTCGCAATATCGTGTAAATAAATATGATGGTGTTATAATTTAATTACAAATAGTTTTTTTAGTTGAGTGCATTTACGTTGAATGCAAACGGTTTGGCGTTTAAAAGTTGGTAATTTTTAATGGATTATTGTGAATGTAAATTTCCTATACAGTATTTTCTTAAATGCAGAATTATTATAGGATTGAAGATAAACTAAGCAAATGTAATGTAAGCAAAAATAAAACAAAAAAAGTTAGAAACAAAAAACGAATTAAATCCTTAATGCAATAACAAAAATGCATCCAAAAGTGAATTGGGCGTTAGAATAACCAGCTTATTTTTATATGCGCACATATTTAAATGTAAAAATTCTGTATATATTTATTTTGTTTTTGAATGCACGTTTTGTAAAGATATCGTGATTTCTTTTGCGAAATAAATAAAACAGATATCAAAAATCGTCAAACAAATGGTTAAACTGACGACACACACACTTATATGTGGGCGCATGAACATAATCTCTACAAACATAAGCACTAGCTCCCATCTAGACTAAGACTCACTAAAAATATTCATTTCTTGTTTGAATGTTTTGCAAAAATAAATTGCACTAATTTTCATTTTAGTTCGAAGCCAATATGCACTACATTTTTGACACCTTTCGTTGCTACATTGGAAATTTTGCAATATCTTTTTGGGCACAACGAAGCCAGATGGTGTTGATTAAATGGTGGCGAATGTAGGAGGATTCGTCTTTACTCTAAGCATATATGTTGTTGGTTTTGTTGTTGGCGTTGGCGGTAATTTTTGTCGAGACTATTCACAGTTTACCATCATAGCTAAAATTTGGCTTTGTCTTATATTGGAAAGTCAAATCGGTCGACTGTTTCCAAATGAAGTGACGCACCGTACGCAAGTCCATGTTAGGATCTACCACCTATTCGGATTTAATATGCATATAAATATATTTACAAAAATAAAATAAATCAGATTTATACTCACAACATCGTTACACCATAACTCGATGCGATCCTCTGCAGGTACTTGTGATCCCTCGGAATTCGCATCACTTTGACTATTCTGCGAAGAATTTGAAGCGTTACCGCCACTCGGTGTTGTCTCTGCGCCCAGTACTTTTTCCAAAACATGCTCGCACACTTTGCGACATTGTATAAACTCGTTGGCAACTAGACGATCCTGCAGTACAAGAAAATTATAATAAGTATACGCGTGATTTACTTAAGAGAACCGAATAAAAAACAAGAATTCACCTTTTTGGTACGTTCAGGTTTAATCATTTGTGGGTGCGGCTGCAGGAAGAAGGGTATTTTTAAGAACTTCGGAATAGTCTTCTCGATCACTACATCTGTGACCCACTGTGGTACGGTTTCGTGCAATAACGTACTTTCACTCTCTCCAGCTGCATCACGCACCAAAAGTCGACAAACCGTACGTCCACCTACCTCACTGTGAAACAGTTATTTACAGCTATTGAAAATGTAAAATATTTCGTAAATATTTACCTAAAAATAACCGGTGTGTGCTTGGGCACCTGAAAGTAACCATTTCCATGGCTATCTGGCTCCAATTCACTTTGTGGTAAGCTGTGCGGTGGTGTCCAGCTTTCTAATAATGCTTCCAGTAGTAGTTTGCCATAATTTATCTGGAAATAACAATAAATCGTTAGACATTTTATTGGTTTTATCATGACATGTTTACATACCTTAGTCTCTGATGTTGGTTCCGCACATTCTGGAAGTCCAGCCTCTATAGACACCCACGCAGCAAAGCAGTCAACTTCATCCTGGCCTAATACAATTGTTGGCATCTAATAGAAAGAGTTTAAAACTGAATTACAGTACGCTTCCCAACTTCGTTATGACTTACTCCAGTCTTTAAATCCACCGTAAACCAATTTGGAATGTAAACTTGTTTATTACGTTTCTTCAATTCTTCATCAAAATCCACTTTGCCCAAATCCTCTTTTTTCATTACACGCAGCACATCGTAAATAGCAACATTCTCCTCAGTATCCTTGGTTACTATATAACGTTTGTCGTTTAAAACGACACATTTCTTAACGGCCGCACCACCTAGTTTTTATATGAATACATTATTTATTTTATATTCACCAACTTCATCTTGAAACTTTTACCTTTGATGCATGTCAGTTCTGTGTTCGACGCTATCGCCCACTGTGCGTCCATTCCTCCACTAGATGTTAAAGTACATTTGTCATATAACGGTAATTTCCAACAGCGTATATCTGAATTCCACGTGGTGGCCCAAACACCTGTTTTATCAATGTTATATCCAAGACTAAGCACTGGCGCACGCTCCTCACAAACTAATACCGAATTACTTGGGTTCCTTAACTCAGTTACTATGATATTCTTATCTCGACTGCCGGAAATCACATACTGAAAGTTTTCACTCATCAATAGCGCCCAAACACCTTCCTTGTGTACATGTAACGTCTGTATACACCGCTGTTGGCCCAAATTCCAAAGTTTGATTGTTCCATCTGAACTGCCAGAGACTACTTGACTGCCATCAGGTGAAACTACTAATGCACGTACATTTTCAGTGTGACCTCGCAGCTTCATGCTTCGTGTACAGGTACGAGGATCCCAAATACGTAATATATTTTCCGTTGAACCGCTAACAATAACCGTACCCGAAGGGTTCATAGCCAGACTGTATATAGAGTCCTTAGAACCGGTGAGACTAGAGGCTATTGTGGTAATAAATAATTTATGTGAATAAAATTGCATAAGTTAGTGGAATAATAGTTTGACTTACTTGTAACGGTATTGTTGCTGGCAGTCAGTGCGGTTAGGGTGTTAACGTCCCAAAGGAAAATTGCTTTGTCCAGCCCTGCACTTGCCACTTGTTCGCGATCTCTGGCATAGGCCAATGCCTGCACATAATCTCGATGTGTGCGTAGCGTTGACATGCAGAAGCCTTTATGGGCATTCCACACTTTGACGGTGGTATCACAGCTGGCGCTTATTACTATAAAATGTATAAGCATAATTTAATAATTGACAAAAAAAAAATCGGTTGCACTATAATATCTTTCACAAATAAAAAGGAACATGATTTTAATCATTCAGGTTGTATGGCAGCTTCAAGCTGTCTTCGGATATCGGCAGTACCAACAATTATAGAGAAAAGAACGAATTTTCAGATCGATATCTCAAAAATTGAAGGACTATTTAGCGTATATACAAACAGAAGGACGGGCAGACAGATAATTCATTATGCTGTTCAGGGTATTAAAACAAAAAAAAAAAACAATAAAACATTTATATACTCACAATTTCTGCCATTACAACAGAGCACTATATCATTAACCCAATCGTTATGGTGTTCCATTGATTGTATATATTTCTCTGAAGATTCTGTTCTTGTGTTCCATACTCGAATAATAGCATCACGCCCAGCGGAATATAGCTTGCCATTATTGGGATCGAGTTGTAGCGCATTTACACCGTTTCTGTGTTGTTTTTCCTCTGCATCTCGTATTACAAACGACACCTAATTTGAAGCAATGTGAAAAAATTAGTTTACACTAAGCTTGTCCCATTCTTATTAAATTCCTTTACATCCACTTTTATGTGCCGGTAATGTATTGCATTTGCAATTACTTGGCAAACCACTTCAGTGCATTTAGTAATCACTTTATAACCTACCTGCATTTTCTTACGTCCACCTTGACAACCTTTATGCGTTAACATGTCTGTTACCACTAATCCCAATCAATGGTAATGTTACTTTGGCAAAGCAATGCTGATGCAATTTTTTCGGTCCGATTGAATATATAGACGTTGGAAAAAATCGTTGTGCCCTTCTATTTATGGTAACAAGTGTATGCCGTGGGAAATACTAAGATTTTTTTCTTATTTCGTTTTGGACAAGTTTCTGAATAAATTCTTTTTCGTCTACATTTATTTTCACACCAAAATAAAAAACAATTAAAACTTGTTAAACAAATTTTCACTAATTGTCCTTTTTGCACAGTTGTTCTCTTCAGATTTCTATACTCTTTCGGATAACTTACGCCTGCCTTGACTCTCTTTCGCTAATAAATTGTCAACATTAATGACAGTTCCACGCTGCGAATGTCAATCTAAACGTACCGCACTTGAAATCTGATAAGAAACATTGATAATGTTGTCATATGCATAGAATTTTTCTGAATATTTTTACGACATGAAAAAAATTCCTTAAATATAAATATATATATACATATGTTTATAAATATATGCCCTTTGCTGCTGTATACAAAAATTTGTTTAATCTTTCTTTTTTATTGGAAATTAGTAAATTTTGAAGTAACATTACTACGCTATGTGCAACTCTGTAGAATTTTGTTGACAAATAAACCCTAATGTGGTTTTGAGTATTTTCTTTTCAATTCAATTCTATATCTTTGGGCGATTGGTTGTTTGGAAATTGCGTCGGGCGATGTTGTGCATAAAAATAAAAAACAAAATTGAAGATAATAAATTAAATTTCAAGTTCTAATGACGTGCATTTGTGATAGCTATCCAAATAAAGCAAGTGTATATTTATGAACGTAACGCGAAACCAGATAGAAGTGAACAAAGGCACGAAAGCTTTGTGACGACTGAAAGTTTTTTAAGTGAAGTTTTTATGTGAGGAAATTTAAATAAATTAAACTAGGAAAGACTATAATTGCATTGAACTTCCATAGTGTTGTTTGGTGTAATAATAGCAACATAGCTATTGGCGGCATAACATTGGGAACTACTCTACAACTACTGATTCATTGTCATAACTTTTCAGGATAGCATTTTAGGAATTGTTCAAGGTAGGTAAATAAAAGTTTATATCTAATGAATTTGAAATGGATATAAGCAGCTACTACTTCAATTGTCAATCAATAATAGCCGAACTTATTTATGAATATTTTTGCCCAAGAACGCAAACATACACATGCACAACGCAAACATTTTAGTGATAGCCCACATTAAACGCCTTATATCCTTGAGCGTCGTTGAACGGACGAAACGCACCCTTCAATCAAGAAATTTTACCATCATAGACCAGCGCATAAAAAGTCCTAAAACATGATTGTGAATGAAATAGCAGTGGGGTGTTGTTAAGCATGCAAAGGCACGAACGGTGAAATAGAACTTCCGCTCCTAGTATATGCCTATATTTGCGTTTGAACAATGCATGAAACGAAATATTTTATTATTTATACAAATGCGTAGCATATCCATTCCACATATGATTTGTCTATACTTATCATGGTTAAATATCTGTTCTTTCTGTGGTTTCACCGTTCGTATAGTATTTATAATCATACATACATACATATATTTGCCCCTATCCATACATACTTATGTATATACATACATATATCACATTTGTTGATTAAATTTTAATTCTGAAAGTTAATTACATATATTTTATTTTATTTTATTTCTCAGTATGCTACAAAACAAATTTATTTTGTATATTAGTAGACAATAATTTAGTATAGTATATGCTCGTGCATTTAACGATATTATGAAATGACCGTTATTTCGTTTTTCCAATTTGTGCACTGAACAGAGAATATTAAGTTTGCCAAGCTTTTTCTTATTTAAATACATAAATATAAATACAAATATAAAACTTTATATCAATAATATTTATATGCATCAGTATTCCAAAAATAAGGCTTCAAACCATAAAGCACGCCAAGTTAATTTAAATACGCACTATCATATCGTATTATATGTAAATAGAAACCAACTCGCTTCCATAAAAAGCATCTGCCTTCTAAACATAATAATTTCTAACCAATATACTTTTGTTTAAACACCGAAGCAAATCAAACGCTAACGCAACTATCATTTTAAACTCATTGTCTATGAAGCCCATTATTGCAAAGTGAGTAACTGAAAAGACTCCCAACTGAAAAAAGTTTTTAACGTTTTGGAAAGTTTATTTGCTTCCACTTGGGCAGCACACTTGCTGTACGTTTAATCTGCAACACGTTATTACTTCAACCATATTTGAACCGGCAGTAATTTCCGGCTTTAATGAGGATTCTTTTACCGCTACTTTGTAATACAATTTTTCATTGCTTTTGCGATCATTACATTTAGCTTCGAGTGTCTTATTTAGTTGGCTCAAACAAATACCCCTTCTTTTCCTTCTGAAGAGCATACCACCACTACCAGCTAAATACATATTTAGATTAAAACATACATTAGTATGCACATTCATTTCAATTCGTTGGCACAGCAATAACAGTCGTTGTGTCCAATCACTTGCTTCTATTGTGCTGTCACATGCCCTCAGTAAGCCCAATGTGCCACCGCCGCTCAACGGAAACAATCCCCGTATGTCCAACGTATTTGCGGCATTTGGCGCGCATATACGCTTATTTGCTATATACATACATACACATGTACTGTAAAATAAACTTATATATAAAAACTTTTTCTATTTCATTTGAAGCTACAATTCATCTGCCTAAATGAATTCAAGCAAATCGATTGTTTGGGCTTGTCAACAATTGTATTAAGTTCTTGTTAGTGTTCGAAAATTGTATGCACACATTCAAATAATACATATAATTAATCTTTATGCCGTAAGCTAGGCTGTTAGTTTAATTTCTATTTGGTGGGACTATGTTATTCCCAACTTCTTATATCAGCTAAGGTTTTGTTGGACTGTATAGTATTGAGGTTTGTTCGTATACAAAAAGTTATATATGCATGAATGATATAAAATTATTCGACTATATATTTCTAAAAATTAAAATATTACACTTTTTTGTTGTAAAATTTGGTGCATTTAGTGATGCCTTTAAAAAAATATGTAAATTTAAATATTTGAGTCTTTATTTAATATTTGTGAAACTATACATTGTTTTTATGAACTACGATTTTTCTTAATTATAATGTTTTGCTAACACCAAAACATATGTGTTATAGATATCAATAGGTAATTACTTCCTCTAAGTTATTTCCTTTACAACTTAATTTCACGCAAAGATTTTCGTGTAATGTCTGTACTCTGTTTAAAAATTCCAAAACGCCATAACTTCAACTTGTATTTGATTTGCACGGAACATGTAGACATGCCAGTATGAACAAGTGTTCAAAGTCACGTTAAAATGTGCAGTTAAAAATATTTACTGCGCTATTTCAGCCTGTCGACGAGGTGGGTGGCATCTTGGTTGAGGAAACAGGCTCTAAAATATGCTATACAAGCATTTGTATGTACTTGCATAAATGTGTAGATTTGGTTCATATTCACTTCCACATACATGTATGTAGATGCATAAATTTACAGGAAGTGCAATATTCATTCAACTAAAATATGCATTTTGCAACCTGAGCAACTAAAAATAAATCACTCTAACAGCATGACTAAATTATTCGTGTAGGCATGCAGAGATTATGAATGAAAAAGTAGTCACCTTCGTATATGTACATATGTATTTACGTGTATTTATGCAATTTGTAGAGATTCACTCAGGTATTCGTGGCATGCCTCTCTAAATAATTTTAATCTTATTTATTAAAATGTTTCAGAAATAAGTATTAACTTTGTATTCAAAAATCTGGCACTCATATGACAGACAGACAGCACAGGGCGCTTCGATTTTTTTTTTTTAATTAGCGATTTTTTCTCTCCCGAATCTCAATAAGTGGTCATGCAAATTGATTATAGACTAGGTATACTACACATATGTACATATATGCGTAAACTATAAAAATATATGTAGTATGTACATATGTCAAAAACAATTTATTTTCAAAGTTTCGCAAAACCGCAACCTATTCTATAACTCAGAAAATTTATCCATATTATTGCCTAATGAATATGTAGCTTTAATGAATAGTTCGCTTATATACATAGATCTAAATGCCAATAGCAAAGCTTAAATAATAAAGGAAAATAATTAACCCGTGCGCTATTGTTTATTAATAAAGGCATACATATGTATGTATGTATACCATATACCCAGTAGTCAAATCTACTAAATAATATATAAACTACTTCATAAATAACCGGTGCACCGTCAGCCCAACCGAATTGAAAATAGTGAACGGAAAATTATTTAGTAATAATTTTCAAAACTGAAAGCTTCATAATTTCTTGCAGAAAGTTCTAACTGTTATAGTAGTTACTGTAATGACAAAAATAAGTCTGACATTCTTTGAACAAATAAAAATCCAAGTCGGTCAGTTTATGTAGACCCGACGCTTGTTTGAAAAATACACGAGTGATGGGTTTTTAGCTTTGGTACCGCCGACGTTAACGTCATTTTTTTAATTGAACTCGATTGCTATTTGAAAACTTATGTTGAAATAATATTTTTTGCGTTTATCAAATTCTTTTACTTCTTATTGCGGCATTCTAAAAATAATAGTTCCATAATTATCACAAAAAATGTTATCTTTTCTAATAAGCTCCAGTTTTTATTAAAAACAGTGCCTTAAATTGAAGTCTTACACAATTGTATTCCCACAAAATCAAATAAATATTTATCATACAAGTACACGATCTATTTATTAATTGATAAGCTCTTTAAATGTATACAAATGTTGATAAGTGCCACCCAGTGTCAGCGTCCGAAGAAACAAACAAACAATCATGCCAACAAAAGCTTAGCAAATCAAGTTTATTCCGTGCGTTAACCGACCAGAACTGTCAACAAATATTTTACACACAAATGGATATATACTTATGTATATATGTATGTATTTATGTTTGTGCATGTGCAATGACACCTTCTCAACTAATTCATTGCTGAAATTGTGCGCACAATTTTAATCCAGTTTAATAAATCAACGCTGAACGTCTGATTGTCTGCGAAAAAGTTTCTCGACAGCAAGCTTTTCACTGACTCATAATGCATTTACGTAAATACGTAGTATTTTACCTTATCACTCGTTATCATTTTAAAATTACATACAAATTTCGTTACTTTTTGTTTTGTGTTTCCTCCGAATGTGTTTTGTATCGTTACAATTTGATTACTTTTGCTCGACTGTCATTACTCGTGCAATTCCTTCGCCTGCGTTCACACGCCACCCAGCTGATACAGTGCTACAATTAATATTCGTCGACACTTTATTGGAATGCGAACATTTGCTCTTTGTACGAGTCACTCCACTGAGCATTATAAATATTAGTTAATATTAATTAGTTAATATTATATGTATATACTTACGTATTTATATACGTATCTGGGCATGTGTGTTCTTAAGATGTATGAAGAAAGTGAGTGGATTTTCAAGAATTCGTCAAGATAAAGAAAATATTTGGCAAGCTGTCAAAATTTCATCACAATGTAAGTGAAAAGCATATGATAAAAATTTGTATGTAAAGAAAATTATGAACGCTACTCGTTGAACACCCTCTAAGCACTCTCATAGTAACTTTAACGCACCGAATATTCTCTTCCAAGGCGTCAATCGTCTCGGGCTTGTCTGGGTAGACAAGTGATTTCACATAACCAAAAAATAGTCGATTGGTGTTACATCCCACGATCTAAGAGGCCTCACCAAAAGTTTCAATTCAGACTCCAAAAATTCATTAATAATGGCTCTATATCGTTCCCTATTTACTGTAAAATTTTCACCGACTTCATTTTTGAAGAAAATTCCCAAACATTCCCTATGCGCATAGAGTACACCAAACAGTGATTTTCTAAGGATGCAATGGTGTCTCAACAATCTCTAAATGCGACAATTTTGCTTATTGCCGCACCCATTCAACCAAAAGTGTGAACTTCATCGCTGAACAATATTTTCTTGTGAAAGTCGTGAGTCGTCAGTGCGCACTGTACAGAGTCCCTCAGGATGCGCGTTATCGACTAGAGTTAACGTTGTCGAATTATGTCGACCGAATTCTGGACGCAGCGTGTGATGTGTTGTGCCAACCGAACCGAATTTAAGGTTTTTGCCTTGTAATTGCAAAATCAAAACAGCTCTGGCGCAAATCTTACATTATTTAATTAAATTCAGTGGAACTAACTTTTTAAACGGAACTCTACACCGTAATCGCAACTTTTCCACCTTGCTTAACGTTGGCGTGCAGTAGCAATCGCTTAGCGACAATTAAAAAAGTTCACTTACTTCACTTGCTTTTAATAACTTAGAGAAAGTTGAATTGGAAAAGTTTATCGCTGCGGTGACCATAGCAACGGATCTTTTCATCCAGTTTGTGGCACGAAAGTTGATTCTCGTACATGCTTTTGAACTTGCCAGCAGTAAGAATCGCCAATTAAACAGGTGCAGGTCTGGTATATAGAATCATATCTGCATACAGGGTTGTTCATACATGAGTTTCTTTTAAAAAATTTTAAAAATATTTTATCGATTGGCAAATGTTTTGTTAGATAAACGTTTTAATTTGATTTCACAAGCCGAGGAAGGTCGATTGAAATTCCTACAACATCGTTATGAGTTACCAGAATTTTATCCGACTTATTTTTCTTCTTTATTGGCGTAGACACCGCTTACGCGGTTATAGCCGAGTTAACAACAGCGCGCCAGTCGTTTCTTCCTTTCACAATGTGGCGCCATTCGGAAATTCCAAGCGAAGCCAGGTCCTTTTCCACCTGGTCATTCCAACGGAGAAGCGGTCTTTTTCTTACTCTGCTTCCCCCGCCGGGTACTGCGTCGAATACTTTCAGAGCTGGAGCGTTTTCGTCCATTCCGACGACATGACCTAACCAGCGCAGCCGTGGACTTTTAATTCTCTAAACTATGTCAATGTCGTCGTATATTTCACAAACATAGCTGATCGTTCCATTGATTGTGATATTCGTCGCGGCCAACGCGTAAAGAACCATAAATCTTTCGCAGAACCTTTCTCTCGTAAACTCTCAACGTTAACTCATCAGATGTTGTCACCGTCCCTGCCTCTGCACCTTATAGCAGGACGAGAATAATAAGTGGTCTTATAGAGTTTGGTTTTTGTTCGTCAAGAGAGGACTTTTTCCGAAGTAGCACATGTTGGCAAGAGATATGCTGCGTTGGATTTCGGGGCTGACATTGTTTTTGGTGTTAATACTGGTTCCAAGATAGACGAAATTATCTACGACTTCGAAGTTATGACAATTAACAATGATGTGGGAGCCAAGTCGCGAGTGCGACGACTGAATGGAAACATTTCGTTTTGCCCTCGTTCACTACCAGACCCGTTTGCTTCTGCCAAAATTATATGGAAATAAAAACAATATGTTTATGAACCACGGGTTATAAAACACCAAAAAGTCATCTTTCATCAAGTTTTTTGTTCAGATATTCATACCTTTGCACATAAAAATTTACTATTTACATTATTTGCATTTTTTAGAATGTCTGTAATAAATTAGCACCACATTTTACATTTTACAGCTATTTCACCTCTCCACATCCAATCTGCGCTTATTCTTTAGTTCTTGTGTATTATTAATAATTATTCAATCAAGAAAATAAACACATTAGACAGACTTATGCAAATAGTATTCGCATAACTTCTTACCTGAGAAGCACTGACCCCTAGCAAACTAGTCGAACAACTTGTCATAGCTAAAGCCGATTTCCGCTTGTTTACGAAATACCCTACTGCGGCATTCATTATGAAATCTCGCACATACTTGTCGCTGTCAACTCAGACTACTGTCTAACGTTTAAAACAAAAACAAAAGCCATAAAACAACAAGCTGCGTCTGTCTGAACTGTGGCTCCTCCAGCAGCTGGAGACTTCTGCAGCCCGCCATAATTAACAAACATACATAGTACATACAATTTTAAGAGACACATGTAAGTGCTTAAACCGGCTGAGCGAGAGTAGAACACCCAAAGAAAAGAAAAAAAGAAAACAGATGTTTCCCAAGCAGGTTGTGCTGTGTTTGCGCATGTGCGCAGGGGTATTTATAGTTTGAAATTCAACTGAAATATGCGATTTTGTAAATAGAATGCGCGCTTGGAGCAGCTTGCAACTCCAAACAAGCATATTTTATTCGAAGCAGGTCAACTTACACTGATGAACTGCTGAATGAATTGTACTTTTTTTGGTTTTGCTGTTGGTTGCAGAAAATATATTTCGGGATTGGAGAACAAAAACAAATATTAATCAGCGAATATATGTAGCTTTATTGTTTTTTTTAAATATTATTTATTAATATTTACAAACTTTTGCATGCGTTTGAATCAGTTGTCGAAGCACTTTTGTCACACCGATTCAGGTATCTCCAAAACAGGCGTTCTAAACTTACCAACCGCCGCTTCAGGTGTCGAAAAACGTTAACCTCTAAGTTTATCTTTTACGTAGGGGAATAAAAAGAAGTCATTCGTTGCCAAGAAAGGACTATACCGGTGGATGGCTTATCAAATCGATGTTTTAAGTACTCAAAAATGCAGTTGTTTCGGTCGATGTGCGAGAGCTCGCATTGTCATGGTGAAGAATGATACGTCTTCAGCAAATGATTTTCCAAATTTCTTGATAGACAACCGCCAAACAAATGGTTGTATACCACTCAGAATTTATTGTTCTGCGTTGTTCTAGTGGTATCGTAGCGACATGTCTAATTTTTACAAACGATCAGGCAATCATTTGATTGGAAGTGGTTTGTAAGCGAACAACTTTTGTGGGACTCGACTCGTGTGGTAGTTAACAGCTGTTTACTTTCGGGGTCATACGAATAAATCTACGATTCATCATCTGTCATGATGACATAGACGTGTTTCGATGCACCGTTGTCGTATTTTTTTCTTTAGCAAATCTCTTCACCAATCAATACGAGTCTTTTTTAGCGATTGACAAATTGTGTAGGATCCAGCGTGAACAAATTGTTTTTTTAATCCAATGTTCATGCAATATTAAATCTCACGATAGATCACATGACGATCTTGCAATATCAGTTTCTGCACAGCATCAATAGTTTCTGGAACAACTACAGATTTGGAACGACTTTCGTGAAATTCGTCTTGGAGTGGTTTACGACCTCGATGGAATTCATCATACCATCGATAACCACTGGTCCTTGATGGACCTTCATCGCTAAAAATTTAATTAAGTTGAATGATGTTTGGTTGCTTTTCCTTTGTTTCAAAAGTTGTAAAAAATCAGGCGCAAAAATGTTCAGAATTTAATTCAATTTTTTTGCCGAGAAGAATATTTTAAGTCACTGTAAACAACACAAATAACGCTCGTATGTCAAAACGTTCTAAGTAAGTGGAACATCAAAAATGTCAAACTTGACGATGATTTCGTGAGTTACCCCATTGCTAGGGTATCCAAATCCGGAAACATAAAAGGCAACCTACGTATGCTTCGATGTAAGACCACCTGACATCATGACATACTATATATATTTATGTAGGTACAATTGAACATCAGCTGTTTTCATTGATGCCATTTCTTAGACCAGTCTAATACTTACATATACATATGCATATATTTATACGTACCTAGGATTGTGTATGTTTAGATTATTAGTCAAACATGTGTATAATTACAGTCTCTTTAGTCTTAACAGTCGCATATGGTGTCTCTAACCGGAATACCATATTAAAAAGCATTAGAAACCCCAAGTGATCTAGAGTAAAAAACAACTACATTTTCACTCATTTATCATCAGTTTTAATACAAATATTTATTATATCCCCAAAAAAAGACTCTTTTCAAAGGAGTCGTCCACTTTTTCATACACTTGTTATGAGGCTTGGCTGGGATGGCCTTCCATACTTTTAGCGAATTTTGGTTTCTTCGGTTTTGGCTCATTTTTTGAGCATTTTTCCTGTATTGTTGAACATTTTCGGCATATTCATACACCCACGACTCGTCACCAGCAAAGATGCCCTTAATGAAAGAGGGGTTCCCAGCTACATTGTCAAGCATTTCTTTCACGAAAGAGTCAGGTCTTTGGGTACGAGTTTACCACTAACACGCTTCATATTCAAAACATTAATAACCGAAATATTTTGAGTCGACTCATAACAAGTCAGTTCTATCCCTAATGACAATACGACGATTTTCAAACATTGTCATTAAGAGAGATAGCGAAATGAATGAAGCAAGTTTTCGATGATGTCTCGACCGCCATTCAATGCTTTGTGCCACTCAAATACTGGTGTTTGTGTTGAGGTACATAAACTCCTCAAGACCAGCACGGGTCAAATTTGATCAGATGGCATACAACCTTAACATTCCCAACAAAAAATTTGAAAATTCCTGAAAAACTGCAGAACTATGAAGGAATACCCTCTAATACTCCAACTTATAATTCACTACTAATTTACATACATCATTTATTGTTTACATACTTTCATTTGTAATCTAACCGTAGAAGACCTAATTGCCCCATAATTTATTAATTTCCATTGAGTGGAAACTTGTTTGTATTGTTGTAATTCGACATGTAACAACTCGTGTTGCATAAGTGCTTAATCCTCTTGACTCATGGTTCCTAAAAAAGATTTGATAAGATAAAAATTTATCGAATATCGAAACTCACAGATAAAAACGTTACCCTTTTAGTGACTGAATCAATAGTTGTTCTATTTGCCATAATAATTATTCTCCTTCATGGCTCTTAGTACGGTTCCGGTGATAAATCATTAGCGGAAATTATTGTGTTTTAACGAGGCAAGCGCCAATTTTTCCTAATGGTCAATTATTATCGCTTGTTTGTTGTACTTCAATTTTGGTTAGACGAAAATTCCATTAATTATTGACCTTTTTGTATATTTTTTTATGAGCTTATACTTTATTCTATCACATAGTAATTTTGAAATATTAAATTAATAGACATTGCATATTTTTAAAATAGTTTGGCAATTTCAACGGCAGGTTAAGGCAACTTTTTTTTGTCAAGGCTAAAGTAGTACTTTTCACACATGAATCTTTTATATTTAGTTTTTTTTTTTCTATCTAATTCTGGTAGTTTAACATACTTTTGGATGCATTTAAACCCATTGTCGAAGCTCGTTTGCCACTCTGATTAAGGCATCTCCCAAGCATGCCTTTTGAAGACATCAACCGCCTCTTCAGGTGCCGAAAAATGTTAACTTCTTAGTTTATGTTTTACGAACAAGAATAAAAAAGAAGTCATTCGGTGCCAGTCGATGTGTGAGAGTAATCCTGATTTCGTGAAATACACCTGGCAAACAAATGGTTGTATACCACTCCGATTTTACTGCTCTGCAATGTTCCTGTGGTATGGTTCCGACATATCCAGTATTTTTAAAAGAACAGACAGCCATTTGCTTGGAAGTGCGGCTCAACTTAAAACACACATACAGTCGACTGATGTTTATGTTCGGGCTCATACCCGTTAATCCACGATTCATCACCTATAACGATGTCATAAACTTTTTTCGAAACACCATTCTCATATTTGTGAAAGATCCAACGTGAACAAATTTTTTTACAGTCCAATGTTCATGCAATATTGAATGCATGCTAGTCCCAATAATTTTCATGGTTGTCTCAATCTCACGATGGATCACATGACGATCTTGCAAAATCATTTTGCGCACAGCATCAATAGTTTCCGGAACAACAATAGATTTTGGACGACCTTCCAGAAATTCCTCTTAGAGACCTCGATTGAATTCATCATACCATCAATAAACACTGGCCCTTTTTATGGCTTCATCGTTAAAAATTGAATGAAAATCATCGATGCACTGTTGCTGAGTTAATCCACGTCGAAAGTTGCAAAAAAATAATCACACGAGAATATTCGGTATTTTTGTTGAGAAGAATATTTTAAGTTACTGTAAACAACACAAATAGCGCTCTTATGTCAAAATGTTCTAAGTATGCATGCCATCAAAAATATCAAACTTTACGATAAAATTGCGAGTTGCCAGATTGCAGCACTAATAATATATACAGACAGGCAAATGAACATAGACGGACATAGCTAAATCTAATAAGTTTTGAAGGGTCTGCGACGACCTTGGATGTTACAAATTTCAAAGCAAACTTAATATACACTGTTGAGCGTTTAAAAAGTGTCGCAGATTTGTTTGCGAACAGTTGATATAGAGCAGGAAGACTGAAAGGTTAAGGACGCCACTAGAATTAAACCGAAACTTCAGGAAGTGGTACTATCCCAAGTTAATGAAAACTATTCCAAATTGCATAATTACTACTCATCGACCGTTTTTCCGGATCTTACCTGTAGCTCTTCTTTGTCGATATTTTGAGTTATGTTGACTTTGCTTTCATTGATCGTCTGTCTCTCAATATTGTACAATCCGTCCATTAATCTGACGGAATCCAATTGATTTTTCTACTCAATCCCCAGCCCTTTGCTGACCCTTTAAAGATGACAACATATTTGTTTACTCTGACGTCCGCAGTGTGTCACTTAGTGCCGTCCTGTTCGTATCAAATGCGGTTTACGTGCACATCCAAGCGTTTGTAGCCAAATAATTCAGTTTGCCATGACACCACCGACCCATCAAAATTGTATTTGCTCAATAATAAAACCTTTGCGTGAGCCTCGCAAGGATTCGTGTTTGTAGTTAAATTATAGTACCATTAAATACATTTTCCCCATACGCCAGACACTGCCATGTCAAGGTAAAAGGTGCTTGCGCCTTTCAACTAAATTTTTAATTTGTCGACGTGGCAAGTACACGAGTCTGCACAAATAGAATAATTGTAAAGCAAAGAACTTAGACCGGCATGTGGCAAATTCAGCGCGTACGGAGCACCTACACATACATACGCGCATATTAGCCTATGTGGACTATGTGAGCTCACAGAAGTAGTTGAGGGAGGTCCTCGTAGCTAACTGTAAACAAGAAATACTTGCACACGAACATATAGACATGCGTTAATGTATTCTTAGCACGCTATTGAGATTTAAAAATACACTCAACAATATATACAGACATGTAGAAATTAGAAACCGTCATATATAGTAAAAATATGCGTTGTTCTAAAGTTATGGCAAACATATAGTAGCATAGTTCTAGTGAAACGAAACCTCAAATTATCGCCATTAACGTTTTGGTTTCGTCCTACTTCACGCAAGCTCTCAACTCGTAGTACAACGTAGTCTTAAAGTCGACTTTCATTCAATATAAATTTTAATGTCATTTGACTTGCCTTGATACTTTTAGATAGAGCTTTAAATGTAATGGTATAATTTACTTGACTGTTTTTGTTTTGCGGTCCCGGTTTTGTACCCGGTCAGCTCGCCAATATCTCTTATTGACCGATTCAGCACTTTTGAAACGCGTCTCTATCAAACGTAGCAAAATGCCCGATTTTACTACCCTGAACAAGGTATATTATGTTTGACATGAAGTCTTTAACAAGAAGAAGGAAAGGTCGGAGACCCTCACATACAAATGATCAGCGTGACGAGTTGAACAGATTTAAGCATATCCGTCTGTCTATATACATATATGTTTACTAGTCCGCCAGATAACGTTATGGTATTACATTCTTTCTCTAAAAAGTTGTTTGAATTGTCGATATCAGACCATTATAGCCCTACAAACTGATCGATCAAAATAAAGTCCTTGTATAGAAAACTTTTTGATTTGAAAAATTATCGTCACGAAATTTGGCATGTATTATTGTCCAAGCCAAGGCTATATATAATATTCAAACATATTGTTTGAATCGGATTACTATTGTATATAGTTGCCATACAAACTGATTGATCAAAATAAAGTTCTTGTATGGAAAACTATTTTCTTATAGAGTATTGTCCACAGCAGCGCTACAATATCCAAACAAATTGTTCAGATCGAACTACTATAGCATATAGCTCATCAATTGGTTTTTCGGGTGTTGCTGAATCCTTAAGTAAATTGGCATCAAGAGACAGATAACTCTACTATAATTTCCTATCGCTCTGCCATATCTTCCTCTTTTGTATTTTTTGTTATTGTCGTTGTGGCGGCAGAAAACATTCTTGAAATAATTTCGAGGAATATTGCCGAGTTGACAGTCTTCGATCGGATAAAAATCTGATCCGTTCTGATTACTTTAAACCGACTATTGTGCAAACGGATATTCGTTTAACGATGGAACAATAAGATCGGGAGATTGTAGAAAATTTGCCCCATACAAGCCTTTCATCCGCTCTATTTATGGTGATAATATTTAAAAAAATCTATGAAATCGAAATATATATACATATATATATATCATCTGATCCAATTTGACCCGAACTGGTTTATTCAAACTGACCGTGCAAATCGGATCTCAACATCTCTTACCCATAGACTCAACACATTAGTGAAGAGTTGTCTATTTTTAAAGCAATAATCGACCTTTGTTTGAAAATTCAGGAAATTCATGATTTTTTTTATTAATCAAGATAAAAATCAATTATACAATATATTTGAACTCTGTTCATTTATTGAGAGGTTTAAGGTACAGCAGCGTAATTGAATTACTTTAAGATTACGAAATTATAATTGTTTAGAACATCATACAGTAAATTAACTCAACACAAAACCTAAGTTGTCATAAAACAGTTAATTTATATTTCACATTTTGCTTATCGTTTCTAAATAAGTAAATAAACAGCATATAAATATTCTAACATTCCACTCAACACTGCATCAATGAATATTTATTATAATTTTGCAAATTTTCCCAACTGCACACGTAAAAAGCCTGCACTCACTCCTTAATGTACATACATATGTATGTTTGTATATATTTCCAAATTATTGAAAATGAAAATCTCTTGCATTTTCGATTTTTCTTCTTATCCCATTTAAAAAATTGCATACAAACTAAACAAAACGACTACGATGTCAGGATTTGACAGCAAAATGGCAGCGGAAGGCTTGCGTCAGTGTCTGCTGCTATGGAGCGTCGACTATTGGAATCTAGAAGGTAAACAAGCGAGCACTCAACCAGTGAACCACAATCACCATATATCGCATATGAGTTATGGAAATAAAGCTTTTGGTTCTTTTGATTTTTCCAATTTAAATACTTAATGCCGTTAGATATTTTCGTTTGTGTGCTTGTTGTGTGTGAGGTACGTTTTGTGCCTTTGCACTTTTATGCCTTTTGTAATGTATTCAGTTTTTTCACATTATAATAGTTTTTTGTTTGCATAAATCAATTCTAGACCTTTTGTGTTAGTGGATAGTTATTCTAGTTTCCTTGCTTGACTTCGTTGCAATAAAAAAAAAAAAACTAGAAGTAATTATTTTCTCATGCAAATCGAAAGTAGTGCGCAGCAGACGCCCTTCATTTGAATGCAGTGGAGGCATGTGTGTTGTTGCTATTATGCACTTTCTTACAAATAAACGTTTCTTAAAATAGTTTTT
Source organism: Bactrocera tryoni (assembly GCF_016617805.1). Taxonomy (NCBI): domain Eukaryota; kingdom Metazoa; phylum Arthropoda; class Insecta; order Diptera; family Tephritidae; genus Bactrocera; species Bactrocera tryoni. The sequence goes on along the minus strand of NC_052501.1, from coordinate 18,760,697 downwards.
TAATTTTATATAAAGTTTTTATTTTCTAAATAGTTTTGCAATTACATATTTATAAATCTATTATAAGGCGTATGTTGAGTTGTGTGTTTGAAAGCTGCGTATTATAGTATTTGTTATCTCAATTGTATTATTTATAAAAATTACGCATTTAATGCAAAAAAATAACTGTTTTGTAATATTATAATTTCATTTGTATTTATAATTTCATATTATTTATTATTTTCATTGTTTCTTTTTTCACTTTTCTTCAGTTATGGCTGACAGCGCTTTCAAGTCGCGTGACATTGGCTTGCGTGCCCAGAAGAAGATCCTCTCGCGCATGGCCACCAAGAATATAGCGAAAACCTTTATTGACGGCACAACCGCATCGCTTCTTGATAATTTATATCGCCTTTGTAAAATGCATGTAAGTGCGCGCTCCAATCAACTTTTTCACCAGCTCCATACAAACATATGTACATATGAATAAATAAAATTTAATAACCACAATTTGTGAGAACTTTTCATATTAAGTATCTTCATATTATATACTCGTATATACATACTTACATACTTCGTTAATAAAAGCTGCCTCTTTTCTTACACCAACTTTCAATTGCACAATTGTATTTACATTTACATATCTACTTTAATGCAGACGGGCAACAAAGTTAAAGCGGAGAAGCTGATAAAAAATATAATAAAAATTGTTATCAAAATTGGTGTCCTACATCGAAATAATCAATTCAGTGCCGACGAACTGAAGGATGCGGAAGTCTTTAAGCGGAAGTTTCAAGTAAGTGTAATCAAAATATGTTTGCATATAAATATAATTAAATGCAAGTAAATATATAACAACAAAAGTAATTGCAAATAATATTATAATTTATAACCAGTAAATATTAAAAAAAAGGGAGATAATTCTTTAAATGTGTCCAACTTGTGTACACGAATACACTATTCAGCTTTCATTAAGGGGTTACATGGGTTTCCTCGGGTAAAAACAGCCTTTTTTCAAAAATTTTTTTCTGATAAAAAAATGAAATACATATTTTATTCGAATTTTTTATTGTTACTCTATTAGCAAAAATATTAGGATATTTTTGGGAAAAAATATTTTAAATATTTATTTTATATATTAATATACATATTTATTGAGTAGTTCTCGAGAAATCTTTCCAACCGACTTCAAAAACACAGTTTCACAGAAAAACGCGTTTAAAGACGCCGGTCTTAGCCTAGCTAGCCTCGAGCGCACAAGTTCTGAAGGCTGTATCTCCGAAACTATTAATCGGATCAACTTGAAAATTGAGGACAATATTCTAGAGGTGTTGTAGATTTTAATAAGAATTTAATAATTTTGTCAATAGATGTCGTTGCAGTCGCATATCTCCAGTGCTACCAATCACATTGTGTCATACCATATAGTGTTGGAAAGATGAGATTTTAAGCTTCATTTATCAAAAAAAAAATTAAATTCGGGGAAGTTGAAAAAAAGTTACAGCTGTTCAAAAATAAGTCAAAATAATGACAAAAATCGCTATATTTTGAAGTTTTTATATAAAAAGGGGAAGAATGCCACGCAAGTCACCAATGAAATTTGTGAAGTTTATTGAGACGATGTTGTATCAGTTCGTGTAGCACAACAATGGTTCGCTCGCTTCCGTTCTAGAAATTTCGAAATTTCGAGTCATTTTTTTATTTATTTATTAGTATAAATATAAAAAAAGTAAGTTGAAGTTTGATTAGAAATATCAAAAGACTTTTTCGACTACTCAATAAATTAACTATTTTCATCCATTTAAAAATAATTTTTTAACGGTATTTAAAATATGAAAATTAGACATATTTCGAATGTATTTTGTATACCACCCTTATTTACCTGATCTAATACGAGTAAAATGTATATTGAACCTGATGTACTATGTAATCAAAATTGAACCGAACTGCCAAAAAAGAATACATTTTTTAGCAGAAAACTTGAGACCATTCAATCTAATTTTCCAACAAATTGTGATCAGCCTCGGCGGGGATGACGAATTTTGTTTACTTTTCCCGTTTGGGTTTATATTCAAGATTCAGGTCTTTCGATATGAATCTAACATGGACACGCTTCATACCCAAAAAAATTAATCAAAATTAGTTGGGTCGATTCAAAATACATGTGATTTCCTCTGCTATCTCTCTAATGGCAACACGACGATTGAACTAAGACTTTTTTTTAATTTTTTTATGTTATCGTCATTAAAAGAGGTGGATGGATGACTCGTATGAGGCAAGTTTTCGATAACTTCTCGACCTTCACTGTGCCGTGATTCCATTGGAAACACAAAATTTAAAGCAACTACGTTAACTTTTTTTGGTGGTAAAAATTACCAAACAAACAAACAAAGTGATATATGAAAATCTAACTTCACACTAACATCAAAAAATTTGCACCGATCGGGGTAAACATTTTTCGGCTTGGACGCGCAGTTTTTAATGGTCAGTCCGAATCAATTTTTATCCGATAGAAACTCATTAAACAAGAGCTAACGTTTTTATCGTTTGTTTCAGAGTTTTGTGATACAAAAAAAAAAAAAATTACCGACTAGATTAATGCTTAAAAATTAAATTTCACCATACAATTTTTTGAAACATTTTATTTACTTAATCTAATTATTTCAGAATACACAACTTGCAGTGATTTCCTTCTATGAAGTAGATTACAGCTTCGACCTGCCGTATATGCAAAAGTCCATTGCTGAATCACATGCCACCCTCAAGTCAATTGTCCAACGACATCTCACCGAAAAGTCGCTAAATCGCATCGATGAAGTCTTTAACTTTTTCGGTGATACCGCACTCTTAGAGACCGCCTTCAAACCCAATTCGCCATATCGTGAATTAATGGGGAAAATTGTCAGCGACATAAATACTGCCATGGAAGCGGGAGACATGTAAGTAAGCGTGTGCGCCGTGTATGTGCAACACAAAATTTGTATTATGGACACTTTGACACGCTTACACACTCAACTCCTCGTCTTGTCTCGTCTCGTCCAAAGGACTGCAAAGTACTTTAAACGCGGCGGCAAAAAGCGAAGATGTGAACGCAAATGAAAGGCTTAAATGGAATTTAGGTCATTA